>NC_092005.1:11164435-11471729 GCF_044704955.1 Pristiophorus japonicus
ACTGAGAAACAAAATATTTAAAAAACGGAGAAAAAAAACGGAGGAAAAAAATTGACGAGAAAAACTGAGCAGAAAAACTGAGAAAAAAAATATTTTAAAAAACTGAAGAAAAACGGAGGAAAAAAACTGAGAAGAGAACTGAGAAAAAAAGAACTGAGGAGAAAAACTGAGAAAAAAAACTGACTAGAAAAACTGAGCAGAAAAACTGAGAAACAAAATATTTAAAAAACGGAGAAAAAAAACGGAGGAAAAAAATTGACGAGAAAAACTGAGCAGAAAAACTGAGAAAAAAAATAATTAAAAATTAACTGAAGAAAAACGGAGGAAAAAAACTAAGAAAAACTGTGAAAAAAAGACTGAAAAAACTGAAGAAAAATTTAGAAAAAAACTGTGAAAAAAAAGAACTGAGAAAAAAAACTGAAGAAAAATTTAGAAAAAAACTGAAAAAAACTGAAAAAAAAGAACTGAGAAAAAAAGCTGAGAAAAAACTGACTAGATAAACTGAGCAGAAAAATGGAGAAAAAAAATATTTTAAAAAACTGAAGAAAAACGGAGGAAAAAAACTGAGAAGAAAACTGAGAAAAAAAGAACTGAGGAGAAAAACTGAGAAAAAAACTGACTAGAAAAACTGCGCAGAAAAACTGAGAAAAAAAATATTTAAAAAACGGAGAAAAAAAACGGAGGAAAAAAATTGACGAGAAAAACTGAGCAGAAAAACTGAGAAAAAAAATATTTAAAAAAACTGAAGAAAAACGGAGGAAAAAAACTGAGAAGAAAACTGGGAAAAAAAGAACTGAGGAGAAAAACTGAGAAAAAAACTGACTAGAAAAACTGAGCAGAAAAACTGAGAAAAAAAATATTTAAAATACGGAGAAAAAAAACGGAGGACAAAAATTGACTAGAAAAACTGAGCAGAAAAACTGAGAAAAAAAATATTTAAAAAACGGAGAAAAAAAACGGAGGAAAAAAATTGACGAGAAAAACTGAGCAGAAAAACTGAGAAAAAAAATATTTAAAAAAACTGAAGAAAAACGGAGGAAAAAAACTGAGAAGAAAACTGAGAAAAAAAGAACTGAGGAGAAAAACTGAGAAAAAAACTGACTAGAAAAACTGAGCAGAAAAACTGAGAAAAAAAATATTTAAAATACGGAGAAAAAAAACGGAGGACAAAAATTGACGAGAAAAACTGAGCAGAAAAACTGAGAAAAAAAATATTTAAAAAACGGAGAAAAAAAACGGAGGAAAAATATTGACGAGAAAAACTGAGCAGAAAAACTGAGAAAAAAATATTTAAAAAAACTGAAGAAAAACGGAGGGACAAAACTGAGAAGAAAAACTGTGAAAAAAAGACTGAAAAACCTGAAGAAAAATTTAGAAAAAAACTGTGAAAAAAACTGTGAAAAAAAAGAAGAACTGAGAAAAAAACTTAGAAAAAACTGATTAGAAAAACTGAGCAGAAAAAATGAGCAGAAAAACTGAGCAGAAAAACTGAGAAAAAAAATAATTAAAAAAAAACTGAAGAAAAACGGAGGAAAAAAACTAAGAAAAACTGTGAAAAAAAGACTGAAAAAACTGAAGAAAAATTTAGAAAAAACTGTGAAAAAAAAGAACTGAGAAAAAAAACTGAAGAAAAATTTAGAAAAAAACTAAAAAAAACTAAAAAAATAGAACTGAGAAAAAAAACTGAGAAAAAACTGACTAGAAAAACTGAGCAGAAAAATGGAGAAAAAAATATTTTAAAAAACTGAAGAAAAACGGAGGAAAAAAACTGAGAAGAAAACTGAGAAGAAAAGAACTGAGGAGAAAAACTGAGAAAAAAACTGACTAGAAAAACTGAGCAGAAAAACTGAGAAAAAAAATATTTAAAAAACGGAGAAAAAAAACGGAGGAAAAAAATTGACGAGAAAAACTGAGCAGAAAAACTGAGAAAAAAAATATTTAAAAAAACTGAAGAAAAACGGAGGGAAAAAACTGAGAAGAAAAACTGTGAAAAAAAGACTGAAAAACCTGAAGAAAAATTTAGAAAAAAACTGTGAAAAAAACTGTGAAAAAAAAGAAGAACTGAGAACAAAACATAGAAAAAACTGATTAGAAAAACTGAGCAGAAAAACTGAGCAGAAAAACTGAGCAGAAAAACTGAGAAAAAAAATAATTAAAAAAAAACTGAAGAAAAACGGAGGAAAAAAACTAAGAAAAACTGTGAAAAAAAAGACTGAAAAAACTGAAGAAAAACGGCGGAAAAAAACTGAGAAGACAAACTGAGAAACAAAGACTGAAAAAACTGAAGAAAAACTTAGAAAAAATCTGTGAAAAAAAAGAACTGAGAAAAAAAACTGAAGAAAAATTTAGACAAAAACTGAAAAAAACTGAAAAAAAAGAAGAACTGTGAAAAAAAACTGAGAAAAAACTGACTAGAAAAACTGAGCAGAAAAACTGAGCAAAAAAACTATTTAAAAAAACTGAAGAAAAACGGTGGAAAAAAACTGGGAAGAAAAACTGAGAAAAAAAGACTGCAAAAACTGAAGAAAAACTGAGCAAAATAACTGTGGAAAAAACTGTGAAGAAAAAGAAGAACTGAGAAAAAAAACTGAAGAAAAATTAAGAAAAAAACTGTGAAAAAAATGAAAAAAAGAAGAACTGTGAAAAAAAACTGAGAAAAAACTGACTAGAAAAACTGAGCAGAAAAACTGAGAAAAAAAACTATTTAAAAAAACTGAAGAAAAACGGAGGAAAAAAACTAAGAAAGACTGAGAAATAAAGACTGAAAAAATTGAAGAAAAACTGTGAAAAAAACTGTGAAAAAAACTGTGAAAAAAAAGAACTGAGAAAAAAAACTATTAAAAAAACTGAAGAAAAACGGAGGAAAAAAACTGAGAAGAAAGACTGAGAAATAAAGACTGAAAAAATTGAAGAAAAATTTAGAAAAAAACTGTGAAAAAAACTGTGAAAAAAAGAACTGAGAAAAAAAACTGAAGAAAAACTTAGCAAAACACTGTGAAAAAAACAGTGAAAAAAAAGAACTGAGAAAAAAAACTGAGAAAAAAACTGACTAGAAAAACTGAGCAGAAAAATTGAGCAGAAAAACTGAGAAAAAAAGACTGAAAAAATTAAGAAAAACTTAGAAAAATCTGTGAAAAAAACTGTGAAAAAAAAGAAGAACTGAGAAGAAAAACTGTGAAAAAAACTGACGAGAAAAACTGAGCGGAAAAACTGAGAAAAAAAACTATTTAAAAAAACTGAAGAAAAACGGAGGAAAAAAACTGAGAAGGAAAACTGAGAAAAAAAGACTGAAAAAATTGAAGAAAAATTTAGAAAAAAACTGTGAAAAAAAAGAACTGAGAAAAAAAACTATTAAAAAAAACTGAAGAAAAATGGAGGAAAAAAAGTGAGAAATAAGACTGAGAAATAAAGACTGAAAAAATTGAAGGAAAACTTAGAAAAAAACTGTGAAAAAAACTGTGAAAAAAAACAGAAAAAAAACTGAAGAAAAACTTGGCAAAACACTGTGAAAAAAATGTGAAAAAAAGAACTGAGAAAAAAAACTGAGATAAAAACTGACTAGAAAAACTGAGCAGAAAAACTGAGCAGAAAAACTGAGAAAAAAAACTATTAAAAAAAACTGAAGAAAAACGGAGGAAAAAAACTGAGAAGAAAAACTGAGAAAAAAGGACTGTAAAAACTGAAGAAAAACGTCGAAAAAATCTGTGAAAAAAGAAGAACTGAGAAAAAAAACTGAGAAAAAACTGACGAGAAAAACTGAGCAGAAAAACTGAGAAAAAAAACTCTTTAAAAAAACTGAAGAAAAACGCAGGAAAAAAACTGAGAAGAAAAACTGAGAGAAAAAGACTGAAAAAATTGAAGAAAAATTTAGAAAAAAACTGTGAAAAAAAAGAACTGAGAAAAAAAACTATTAAAAAAACTGAAGAAAAACGGAGGAAAAAAACTGAGAACAAAGACTGAGAAATAAAGACTGAAAAAATTGAAGAAAAATTTAGAAAAAAACTGTGAAAAATACTGTGAAAAAAAAGAACTGAGAAAAAAAACTGAAGAAAAACTTAGCAAAACACTGTGAAAAAAACTGTGAAAAAAACGAACCGAGAAAAAAAACTGAGAAAAAACTGACTAGAAAAACTGAGCAGAAACACTGAGCAGAAAAACTGAGAAAAAAAACTATTTAAAAAAACTGAAGAAAAACGGAGGAAAAAAACTGAGAAGGAAAACTGAGAAAAAAAGACTGAAAAAATTGAAGAAAAATTTAGAAAAAAACTGTGAAAAAAAAGAACTGAGAAAAAAAAACTATTAAAAAAACTGAAGAAAAACGGAGGAAAAAAACTGAGAAGAAAGACTGAGAAATAAAGACTGAAAAAATTGAAGAAAAATTTAGAAAAAAACTGTGAAAAAAACTGTGAAAAAAAAGAACTGAGAAAAAAAACTGAAGAAAAACTTAGCAAAACAACGTGAAAAAAACTGTGAAAAAAAGAACTGAGAAAAAAAACTGAGAAAAAACTGACTAGAAAAACTGAGCAGAAAAACTGAGAAAAAAAACTATTTAAAAAAACTGAAGAAAAACGGTGGAAAAAATCTGGGAAGAAAAACTGAAAGACTGAGGAATAAAGACTGAAAAAATTGAAGAAAAATTTAGAAAAAAACTGTGAAAAAAACTGTGAAAAAAAAGAACTGAGAAAAAAAACTGAAGAAAAACTTAGCAAAACACTGTGAAAAAAACAGTGAAAAAAAAGAACTGAGAAAAAAAACTGAGAAAAAAACTGACTAGAAAAACTGAGCAGAAAAATTGAGCAGAAAAACTGAGAAAAAAAGACTGAAAAAATTAAGAAAAACTTAGAAAAAAACTGTGAAAAAAACTGTGAAAAAAAAGAAGAACTGAGAAGAAAAACTGTGAAAAAAACTGACGAGAAAAACTGAGCGGAAAAACTGAGAAAAAAAACTATTTAAAAAAACTGAAGAAAAACGGAGGAAAAAAACTGAGAAGGAAAACTGAGAAAAAAAGACTGAAAAAATTGAAGAAATATTTAGAAAAAAACTGTGAAAAAAAAGAACTGAGAAAAAAAACTATTAAAAAAAACTGAAGAAAAATGGAGGAAAAAAAGTGAGAAATAAGACTGAGAAATAAAGACTGAAAAAATTGAAGGAAAACTTAGAAAAAAACTGTGAAAAAAACTGTGAGAAAAAAACTGAGAAAAAAAACTGAAGAAAAACTTGGCAAAACACTGTGAAAAAAATGTGAAAAAAAGAACTGAGAAAAAAAACTGAGATAAAAACTGACTAGAAAAACTGAGCAGAAAAACTGAGCAGAAAAACTGAGAAAAAAAACTATTAAAAAAAACTGAAGAAAAACGGAGGAAAAAAACTGAGAAGAAAAACTGAGAAAAAAGGACTGTAAAAACTGAAGAAAAACGTCGAAAAAATCTGTGAAAAAAAAGAACTGAGAAGAAAAACTGAAAAAAAACTGACTAGAAAAACTGAGCAGAAAAACTGAGCAGAAAAACTGAGAAAAAAAAATGAGAAGAAAATCTGAGAATAACTGAGCAGAAAAACTGAGAAAAAAAGACTGAAAAAACTGAAGAAAAATGGAGGAAAAACCTGAGAAGAAAAACTGAGAAAAAAAGACTGAAAAAACTGAAGAAAAACGGAGGAAAAAAACTGAAAAATACTGTGAAAAAAAAGAACTGAGAAGAAAAACTGAGAAAAAAACTGACTAGAAAAACTGAGCAGAAAAACTTAGAAAAAATCTTTGATAAAAACTGAGCAAAAAAACTAAGAAAAACAACTGAGAAAAGTAAATAAATAAAATGAGAAAAACTGAGAAGGATAACGGAGAAAAAAACTGAAAAATAAAACTAAGAAAAAAACAGAAAAAAACGACGATGAACTGAGAAGAAAATCTGATAAAAACTGAGCAGAAAAACTGAGAAAAAAAATGGAGGAAAAAAAATTACGAGAAAAACTGAGCAGAAAAACTGAGAAAGAAAACTATTAAAAAAAACTGAGAAGAAAAACGGAGGAAAAAAACGGGAAGAAAAACGGAGGAAAAAATTGACGAGAAAAACTGAGCAGCAAAACTGAGCAGAAAAACTGAGAAAAAAAACTATTAAAAAAAACTGAAGAAAAACGGCGGAAAAAAACTGAGAAGACAAACTGAGAAACAAAGACTGAAAAAACTGAAGAAAAACTTAGAAAAAATCTGTGAAAAAAAAGAACTGAGAAAAAAAACAGAAGAAAAATTTAGACAAAAACTGAAAAAAACTGAAAAAAAAGAAGAACTGTGAAAAAAAACTGAGAAAAAACTGACTAGAAAAACTGAGCAGAAAAACTGAGCAAAAAAACTATTTAAAAAAACTGAAGAAAAACGGTGGAAAAAAACTGGGAAGAAAAACTGAGAAAAAAAGACTGCAAAAACTGAAGAAAAACTGAGCAAAATAACTGTGGAAAAAACTGTGAAGAAAAAGAAGAACTGAGAAAAAAAACTGAAGAAAAATTAAGAAAAAAACTGTGAAAAAAATGAAAAGAAGAAGAACTGTGAAAAAAACTGAGAAAAAACTGACTAGAAAAACTGAGCAGAAAAACTGAGAAAAAAAACTATTTAAAAAAACTGAAGAAAAACGGAGGAAAAAAACTAAGAAAGACTGAGAAATAAAGACTGAAAAAATTGAAGAAAAACTGTGAAAAAAACTGTGAAAAAAACTGTGAAAAAAAAGAACTGAGAAAAAAAACTATTAAAAAAACTGAAGAAAAACGGAGGAAAAAAACTGAGAAGAAAGACTGAGAAATAAAGACTGAAAAAATTGAAGAAAAATTTATAAAAAAACTGTGAAAAAAACTGTGAAAAAAAGAACTGAGAAAAAAAACTGAAGAAAAACTTAGCAAAACACTGTGAAAAAAACAGTGAAAAAAAAGAACTGAGAAAAAAAACTGAGAAAAAAACTGACTAGAAAAACTGAGCAGAAAAATTGAGCAGAAAAACTGAGAAAAAAAGACTGAAAAAATTAAGAAAAACTTAGAAAAATCTGTGAAAAAAACTGTGAAAAAAAAGAAGAACTGAGAAGAAAAACTGTGAAAAAAACTGACGAGAAAAACTGAGCGGAAAAACTGAGAAAAAAAACTATTTAAAAAAACTGAAGAAAAACGGAGGAAAAAAACTGAGAAGGAAAACTGAGAAAAAAGACTGAAAAAATTGAAGAAAAATTTAGAAAAAAACTGTGAAAAAAAAGAACTGAGAAAAAAAACTATTAAAAAAAACTGAAGAAAAATGGAGGAAAAAAAGTGAGAAATAAGACTGAGAAATAAAGACTGAAAAAATTGAAGGAAAACTTAGAAAAAAACTGTGAAAAAAACTGTGAAAAAAAAACTGAGAAAAAAAACTGAAGAAAAACTTGGCAAAACACTGTGAAAAAAATGTGAAAAAAAGAACTGAGAAAAAAAACTGAGATAAAAACTGACTAGAAAAACTGAGCAGAAAAACTGAGCAGAAAAACTGAGAAAAAAAACTATTAAAAAAAACTGAAGAAAAACGGAGGAAAAAAACTGAGAAGAAAAACTGAGAAAAAAGGACTGTAAAAACTGAAGAAAAACGTCGAAAAAATCTGTGAAAAAGAAGAACTGAGAAGAAAAACTGAAAAAAAACTGACTAGAAAAACTGAGCAGAAAAACTGAGCAGAAAAACTGAGAAAAAAAAATGAGAAGAAAATCTGAGAAAAACTGAGCAGAAAAACTGAGAAAAAAAGACTGAAAAAACTGAAGAAAAATGGAGGAAAAAACTGAGCAGAAAAACTGAGAAAAAAACTGACTAGAAAAACTGAGCAGAAAAACTTAGAAAAAATCTTTGATAAAAACTGAGCAAAAAAACTAAGAAAAACAACTGAGAAAAAGTAAATAAATAAAATGAGAAAAACTGAGAAGGATAACGGAGAAAAAAACTGAAAAATAAAACTAAGAAAAAAACAGAAAAAAACGACGATGAACTGAGAAGAAAATCTGATAAAAACTGAGCAGAAAAACTGAGAAAAAAAATGGAGGAAAAAAAATTACGAGAAAAACTGAGCAGAAAAACTGAGAAAGAAAACTATTAAAAAAAACTGAGAAGAAAAACGGAGGAAAAAAACGGGAAGAAAAACGGAGGAAAAAATTGACGAGAAAAACTGAGCAGCAAAACTGAGCAGAAAAACTGAGAAAAAAAACTATTAAAAAAAACTGAAGAAAAACGGCGGAAAAAAACTGAGAAGACAAACTGAGAAACAAAGACTGAAAAAACTGAAGAAAAACTTAGAAAAAATCTGTGAAAAAAAAGAACTGAGAAAAAAAACAGAAGAAAAATTTAGACAAAAACTGAAAAAAACTGAAAAAAAAGAAGAACTGTGAAAAAAAACTGAGAAAAAACTGACTAGAAAAACTGAGCAGAAAAACTGAGCAAAAAAACTATTTAAAAAAACTGAAGAAAAACGGTGGAAAAAAACTGGGAAGAAAAACTGAGAAAAAAAGACTGCAAAAACTGAAGAAAAACTGAGCAAAATAACTGTGGAAAAAACTGTGAAGAAAAAGAAGAACTGAGAAAAAAAACTGAAGAAAAATTAAGAAAAAAACTGTGAAAAAAATGAAAAGAAGAAGAACTGTGAAAAAAACTGAGAAAAAACCTGTGAAAAATACTGAAAAAAAGAAGAATTAAGAAGAAAAACTGAGAAAAAAACTGAGCAGAAAAACTGAGCAGAAAAACTGAGAAAAAAAACTATGAAAAAATACTGAAGAAAAACGGAGGAAAAAACTTAGAAAAACTGAGAAAAAAAGGCTGAAAAAATTGAAGAAAAACAGAAAAATACTGTGAAAAAAACTGTGAAAAAAAAGAACTGAGAAAAAAAACTGAAGAAAAATTTAGAAAAAATCTGTGAAAAAAACTGAAAAAAAGAAGAAGAGAGAAGAAAAACTGAGAAAAAAACTGATTAGAAAAACTGAGCAGAAAAACTGAGCAGAAAAACTGAGAAAAAAAACTTTAAAAAAAAACTGAAGAAAAACGGAGGAAAAAAACTGAGAAGAAAAACTGAGAAAAAAAGACTGAAAAAGCTGAAGAAAAACTTAGAAAAAATCTGTGAAAAAAAATGAAAAAAAAGAACTAAGAAGAAAAACTGAGAAAAAAATGACGAGAAAAACTGAGCTGAAAAACTGAGAAAAAAAATATTAAAAAATACTGAAGAAAAACGGAGGAAAAAAACTGAGATGAAAATCTGAGAAAAAAAGACTGAAAAAATTGACGAAAAACTTAGAAAAAAACTGTGAAATAACTGTGATATAAAGAACTGAGAAAAAAAACTGAATAAAAGTTTAGAAAAAAACTGAAAAAAAAGAAAAACTGAGAAAAAAAACTGAGAAAAAACTGACTAGAAAAACTGAGCAGAAAAACTGAGCAGAAAAACTGAGAAAAAAAGACTGAAAAAACTGAAGAAAAACTTAGAAAAAAACAGTGAAAAAAACTGTGAAAAAAAGGTGAACAGAGAAGAAAAACTGAAGAAAAATTTAGAAAAAATCTGTGAAAAAAACTGTGAAAAAAAAGAAGTGAGAAGAAAAACTGAGAAAAAACTGATTAGAAAAACTGAGCAGAAAAACTGAGCAGAAAAACTGAGAAAAAAAAACGATTAAAAAAAACTGAATAAAAACGGAGGAAAAAAACTGAGAAGAAAAACTCAGAAAAAAAGACTGAAAAAATTGAACAAAAACTTAGAAAAAATCTGTGAAAAAAACTGAAAAAAAAGAAGAACTAAGAAAAACTGAGAAAAAAACTGACGAGAAAAACTGAGCTGAAAAACTGAGCAGAAAAACTGAGAAAAAAAAACGATTAAAAAAAACTGAATAAAAACCGAGGAAAAAAACTGAGAAGAAAAACTGAGAAAAAACAGACTTAAAAAATTGAAGAAAAACTTAGAAAAAAACTGTGAATAAAAAGAACTGAGAAGAAAAACTGAAGAAAAATTTAGAAAAAAACTGATAAAAACTGAAAAAAATGAAGAACTGAGAAAAAAAACTGAGAAAAAGCTGACTAGAAAAACTGAGCAGAAAAACTGAGAAAAAAAACTATTAAAAAATACTGAAGAAAAACGGAGGAAAAAAACTGAGAAGAAAAACTGAGACAAAAAGATTGAAAAAACTGAAGAAAAACTTATAAAAAAAGGGTGAAAAAAACTGTGAAAAAAAAGAGCTGAGAAGAAAAACTGAGAAAAAAACTGACTCGAAAAACTGAGCAGAAAACTGAGAAAAAAAATATTTAAAAAACGGAGAAGAAAAACGGAGGAAAAAAATTGACGAGAAAAACTGAGCAGAAAAACTGAGCAGAAAAACTGAGAAAAAAAACAATGAAAAAAAACTGAAGAAAAACGGAGGAAAAAAACTGAGAAGAAAAATTGAAAAAAAGACCGAAAAAACTGAAGAAAAAGTTAGAAAAATACTGTGAAAAAAACTGTGGAAAAAAAAGAACTGAGAAAAAAAACTGAAGAAAAATTTAAAAAAAAACTGAAAAAAACTGAAAAAAAAGAACTGAGAAAAAAACTGAGAAAAAATTGACTAGAAAAACTGAGCAGAAAAACTGAGCAGAACAACTGAGAAAAAAAACTATTAAAAAATACTGAAGAAAAACGGAGGAAAAAAATCAGAAGAAAAACAGAAAAAAAGGCTGAAAAAATTGAAGAAAAACTTAGAAAAAATCTGTGAAAAAAACTGTGAAAAAAAAGAAGAAGCGAGAAGAAAAACTGAGAAAAAAACTGATTAGAAAAACTGAGCAGAAAAACTGAGAAAAAAAACTATCAAAAAAAACTGAAGAAAAACAGAGGAAAAAAACTGAGACGAAAAACTGAGAAAAAAAGACTGAAAAAACTGAAGTAAAACTTAGAAAAAATCTGTGAAAAATACTGAACAAAAGAAGAATTAAGAAGAAAAACTGAGAAAAAAACTGAGCAGAAAAACTGAGCAGAAAAACTGAGAAAAAAAAACTATGAAAAAATACTGAAGAAAAACGGAGGAAAAAACTAAGAAAAACTGAGAAAAAAAGGCTGAAAAAATTGAAGAAAAACTTAGAAAAATACTGTGAAAAAAACTGTGAAAAAAAAGAACTGAGAAAAAAACTGAGAAAAAATTGACTAGAAAAACTGAGCAGAAAAACTGAGCAGAACAACTGAGAAAAAAAACTATTAAAAAATACTGAAGAAAAACGGAGGAAAAAAATCAGAAGAAAAACAGAAAAAAAGGCTGAAAAAATTGAAGAAAAACTTAGAAAAAATCTGTGAAAAAAACTGTGAAAAAAAAGAAGAAGCGAGAAGAAAAACTGAGAAAAAAACTGATTAGAAAAACTGAGCAGAAAAACTGAGAAAAAAAACGATAAAAAAAAACTGAAGAAAAACGGAGGAAAAAAACTGAGACGAAAAACTGAGAAAAAAAGACTGAAAAAACTGAAGTAAAACTTAGAAAAAATCTGTGAAAAATACTGAACAAAAGAAGAATTAAGAAGAAAAACTGAGAAAAAAACTGAGCAGAAAAACTGAGAAAAAAAACTATGAAAAAATACTGAAGAAAAACGGAGGAAAAAACTAAGAAAAACTGAGAAAAAAAGGCTGAAAAAATTGAAGAAAAACTTAGAAAAATACTGTGAAAAAAACTGAAAAAAAAGAACTGAGAAAAAAAACTGAAGGAAAATTTAGAAACAATCTGTGTAAAAAACTGAAAAAAAAGAAGAAGAGAGAAGAAAAACTGAGAAAAAAACTGATTAGAAAAACTGAGCAGAAAAACTGTGCAGATAAACTGAGAAAAAAAGAATGAAAAAACTGAAGAAAAACTTAGAAAACATCTGTGAAAAAAACTGAAAAAAAAGAAGAACTAAGAAGAAAAACTGAGAAAAAAACTGACGAGAAAAACTGAGCAGAAAAACTGAGAAAAAAAACTATTAAAAAAAACTGAAGAAAAACGGAGGAAAAAATCTGAGAAGAAAAACTGAGAAAAACAGAATGAAAAAACTGAAGAAAAACTTAGAAAACATCTGTGAAAAAAACTGCGCCAAAAAACTAAGAAAAACAACTGAGAAAAAGTAAATAAATAAAATGAGAAAAACTGAGAAGAAAAACGGAGAAAAAAACTGTGAAAAATAAAACTAAGAAAAAACTGAGAAAAAAACGACGAAGAACTGAGCAGAAAAACTGAGAAAAAAAACTATTAAAAAAAACTGAGAAGAAAAACGGAGGAAAAAAACTGAGAAGAAAAACTGAGAAAAAAGACTGAAAAAACTGAAGAAAAACTTCGAAAAAATCTGTGAAAAAAAGTGTGAAAAAAAGACTGAAGAAACTGAAGAAAAATTTAGAAAAAATCTGTGAAAAAAACTGAAAAAAAAGAAGAACTAAGAAGAAAAACTGAGAAAAACACTGACGAGAAAAACTGAGCAGAAAAACTGAGAAAAAAAACTATTAAAAAAACTGAAGAAAAACGGAGGAAAGAATCTGAGAAGAAAAACTGAGAAAAAAAGAATGAAAAAACTGAAGCAAAACTTAGAAAAAAACTGCGTAAAAAACTGAAAAAAAAGCAAAACTGAGAAAAAAACTGAGAAAAAACTGTGAAATAAAGAACTGAGAAAAAAAACTGAAGAAAAGTTTAGAAAAAAACTGAAAAAAAAGAAAAACTGAGAAAAAAAAATGAGAAAAAACGTAGGAAAAAAACTGAGAAGAAAAACGGAGGAAAAAAACTGAGAAGAAAAACAGAGAAAAAAAACTGACTAGAAAAACTGAGCAGAAAAACTGACGAGAAAAACAGAGCAGAAAAACTGAGCAGAAGAACTATGAAAAAAACTGTGAAAAAAAGAAGATCTGAGAAGAAAAACTGAGAAAAAAAAATGAAAAAACTGAAGAAAAACTTAGAAAAAATCTGTGAAAAAAAGTGTGAAAAAAAAGAACTGAGAAAAAAAACTGAAGAAAAATTTAGAAAAAAACTGTGTAAAAAACTGAAAAAAAGCAAAACTGAGAAAAAAAACTGAGAAAAAAACTGATTAGAAAAACTGAAGAAAAACGGAGGAAAAAAACTGAGAAAAAAAGAACTGAGAAGAAAAACTGGGAAAAAAACTGACAAGAAAAACTGAGCAGAAAAACTGAGCAGAAAAATTTAGAAAAATCTGGGGAAAAAACTGCGCAAAAAAACTAAGAAGAACAACTGAGAAAAAGTAAATAAATAAAATGAGAAAAACTGAGAAGAAAAACGGAGAAAAAAACTGTGAAAATAAAACTAAGAAAAAACTGAGAATAAAACGACGAAGAACTGAGCAGAAAAACTGAGAAAAAAACGATTAAAAAAAACTGAAGAGAAACGGAGGAAAAAAACTGAGTAGAAAAACTGAGAAAAAAAGACTGAAAAAACTGAAGAAAAACTTAGAAAAAAACAGTGAAAAAAACTGTGAAAAAAAGGTGAACAGAGAAGAAAAACTGAAGATAAATTTAGAAAAAATCTGTGAAAAAAACTGTGAAAAAAAAGAAGTGAGAAGAAAAACTGAGAAAAAACTGATTAGAAAAACTGAGCAGAAAAACTGAGCAGAAAAACTGAGAAAAAAAAACGATTAAAAAAAACTGAATAAAAACGGAGGAAAAAGACTGAGAAGAAAAACTCAGAAAAAAAGACTGAAAAAACTGAACAAAAACTTAGAAAAAATCTGTGAAAAAAACTGAAAAAAAAGAAGAACTAAGAAAAACTGAGAAAAAAACTGACGAGAAAAACTGAGCTGAAAAACTGAGAAAAAAAACTATTAAAAAAAACTGAAGAAAAACCGATGAAAAAAACTGAGAAGAAAAACTGAGAAAAAACAGACTTAAAAAATTGAAGAAAAACTTAGAAAAAAACTGTGAATAAAAAGAACTGAGAAGAAAAACTGAAGAAAAATTTAGAAAAAAACTGATAAAAACTGAAAAAAATGAAGAACTGAGAAAAAAAACTGAGAAAAAGCTGACTAGAAAAACTGAGCAGAAAAACTGAGAAAAAAAACTAAAAAATACTGAAGAAAAACGGAGGAAAAAAACTGAGAAGAAAAACTGAGACAAAAAGATTGAAAAAACTGAAGAAAAACTTATAAAAAAAGGGTGAAAAAAACTGTGAAAAAAAAGAGCTGAGAAGAAAAACTGAGAAAAAAACTGACTCGAAAAACTGAGCAGAAAACTGAGAAAAAAAATATTTAAAAAACGGAGAAGAAAAACGGAGGAAAAAAATTGACGAGAAAAACTGAGCAGAAAAACTGAGCAGAAAAACTGAGAAAAAAAACAATGAAAAAAAACTGAAGAAAAACGGAGGAAAAAAACTGAGAAGAAAAATTGAAAAAAAGACCGAAAAAACTGAAGAAAAAGTTAGAAAAATACTGTGAAAAAAACTGTGAAAAAAAAGAACTGAGAAAAAAAACTGAAGAAAAATTTAAAAAAAAACTGAAAAAAACTGAAAAAAAAGAAGAACTGAGAAAAAAACTGAGAAAAAATTGACTAGAAAAACTGAGCAGAAAAACTGAGCAGAACAACTGAGAAAAAAAACTATTAAAAAATACTGAAGAAAAACGGAGGAAAAAAATCAGAAGAAAAACAGAAAAAAAGGCTGAAAAAATTGAAGAAAAATTTAGAAAAAATCTGTGAAAAAAACTGTGAAAAAAAAGAAGAAGCGAGAAGAAAAACTGAGAAAAAAACTGATTAGAAAAACTGAGCAGAAAAACTGAGAAAAAAAACTATCAAAAAAAACTGAAGAAAAACAGAGGAAAAAAACTGAGACGAAAAACTGAGAAAAAAAGACTGAAAAAACTGAAGTAAAACTTAGAAAAAATCTGTGAAAAATACTGAACAAAAGAAGAATTAAGAAGAAAAACTGAGAAAAAAACTGAGCAGAAAAACTTAGCAGAAAAACTGAGAAAAAAAACTATGAAAAAATACTGAAGAAAAACGGAGGAAAAAACTAAGAAAAACTGAGAAAAAAAGGCTGAAAAAATTGAAGAAAAACTTAGAAAAATACTGTGAAAAAAACTGTGAAAAAAAAGAACTGAGAAAAAAACTGAGAAAAAATTGACTAGAAAAACTGAGCAGATAAACTGAGCAGAACAACTGAGAAAAAAAACTATTAAAAAATACTGAAGAAAAACGGAGGAAAAAAATCAGAAGAAAAACAGAAAAAAAGGCTGAAAAAATTGAAGAAAAACTTAGAAAAAATCTGTGAAAAAAACTGAAAAAAAAGAAGAAGCGAGAAGAAAAACTGAAAAAAAAACTGAGCAGAAAAACTGAGAAAAAAAACTATGAAAAAATACTGAAGAAAAACGGAGGAAAAAACTAAGAAAAACTGAGAAAAAAAGGCTGAAAAAATTGAAGAAAAATTTAGAAAAATACTGTGAAAAAAACTGTGAAAAAAAAGAACTGAGAAAAAAAACTGAAGGAAAATTTAGTAAAAATCTGTGTAAAAAACTGAAAAAAAAGAAGAAGAGAGAAGAAAAACTGAGAAAAAAACTGATTAGAAAAACTGAGCAGAAAAACTGTGCAGAAAAACTGAGAAAAAAAGAATGAAAAAACTGAAGAAAAAGTTAGAAAAATACTGTGAAAAATACTGTGAAAAAAAGACTGAAGAAACTGAAGAAAAACTTAGAAAAAATCTGTGAAAAAAACTGAAAAAAAAGAAGAACTAAGAAGAAAAACTGAGAAAAAAGCTGACGAGAAAAACTGAGCAGAAAAACTGAGAAAAAAAACTATTAAAAAAAACTGAAGAAAAACGGAGGAAAAAATCTGAGAAGAAAAACTGAGAAAAACAGAATGAAAAAACTGAAGAAAAACTTAGAAAACATCTGTGAAAAAAACTGCGCCAAAAAACTAAGAAAAACAACTGAGAAAAAGTAAATAAATAAAATGAGAAAAACTGAGAAGAAAAACGGAGAAAAAAACTGTGAAAAATAAAACTAAGAAAAAACTGAGAAAAAAACGACGAAGAACTGAGCAGAAAAACTGAGAAAAAAAACTATTAAAAAAAACTGAGAAGAAAAACGGAGGAAAAAAACTGAGAAGAAAAACTGAGAAAAAAGTCTGAAAAAACTGAAGAAAAACTTCGAAAAAATCTGTGAAAAAAACTGAAAAAAAAGAAGAACTAAGAAGAAAAACTGAGAAAAACACTGACGAGAAAAACTGAGCAGAAAAACTGAGAAAAAAAACTATTAAAAAAAACTGAAGAAAAACGGAGGAAAGAATCTGAGAAGAAAAACTGAGAAAAAAGAATGAAAAAACTGAAGTAAAACTTAGAAAAAAACTGCGTAAAAAACTGAAAAAAAAGCAAAACTGAGAAAAAAACTGAGAAAAAACTGTGAAATAAAGAACTGAGAAAAAAAACTGAAGAAAAGTTTAGAAAAAAACTGAAAAAAAAGAAAAACTGAGAAAAAAAATGAGAAAAAACGGAGGAAAAAAACTGAGAAGAAAAACGGAGGAAAAAAACTGAGAAGAAAAACAGAGAAAAAAAACTGACTAGAAAAACTGAGCAGAAAAACTGACGAGAAAAACAGAGCAGAAAAACTGAGCAGAAGAACTGTGAAAAAAACTGTGAAAAAAAGAAGATCTGAGAAGAAAAACTGAGAAAAAAAGAATGAAAAAACTGAAGAAAAACTTAGAAAAAATCTGTGAAAAAAAGTGTGAAAAAAAAGAACTGAGAAAAAAAACTGAAGAAAAATTTAGAAAAAAACTGTGTAAAAAACTGAAAAAAAAGCAAAACTGAGAAAAAAACTGAGAAAAAAACTGATTAGAAAAACTGAAGAAAAACGGAGGAAAAAAACTGAGAAAAAAAGAACTGAGAAGAAAAACTGGGAAAAAAACTGACAAGAAAAACTGAGCAGAAAAACTGAGCAGAAAAATTTAGAAAAAATCTGGGGAAAAAACTGCGCAAAAAAACTAAGAAGAACAACTGAGAAAAAGTAAATAAATAAAATGAGAAAAACTGAGAAGAAAAACGGAGAAAAAAACTGTGAAAATAAAACTAAGAAAAAACTGAGAATAAAACGACGAAGAACTGAGCAGAAAAACTGAGAAAAAACGATTAAAAAAAACTGAAGAGAAACGGAGGAAAAAACTGAGTAGAAAAACTGAGAAAAAAAGACTGAAAAAATTGAAGAAAAACTTAGAAAAAATCTGTGAAAAAAACTGTGAAAAAGAAGAAATGAGAAAAAAACTGAAGAAAAAAGAGACAAGAAAAACTGAGCAGAAAAACTGAGCAGAAAAACTGGGAAAATAAATTATTTAAAAAAACTGAAGAAAAACGGAGGAAAAAAACTGAGAAGAAAAACTGAGAAAAAAGACTGAAAAAACTGAAGAAAAACTTAGAAAAAATCTGTGAAAAAAACTGCGCAAAAAACAACTGAGAAAAAGTAAATAAATAAAATGAGAAAAACTGAGAAGAAAAACGGAGAAAAAAACTGTGAAAATAAAACTAAGAAAAAATTGAGAATAAAACGACGAAGAACTGAGCAGAAAAACTGAGAAAAAACGATTAAAAAAAACTGAAGAGAAACGGAGGAAAAAAACTGAGTAGAAAAACTGAGAAAAAAAGACTGAAAAAATTGAAGAAAAACTTAGAAAAAATCTGTGAAAAAAAATTTGAAAAAGAAGAAATGAGAAAAAAACTGAAGAAAAAAGAGACAAGAAAAACTGAGCAGAAAAACTGAGCAGAAAAACTGGGAAAATAAATTATTTAAAAAAACTGAAGAAAAACGGAGGAAAAAAACTGAGAAGAAAAACTGAGAAAAAAAGACTGAAAAAACTGAAGAAAAACTTAGAAAAAATCTGTGAAAAAAACTGCGCAAAAAAACTAAGAAAAACAACTGAGAAAAAGTAAATAAATAAAATGAGAAAAACTGAGAAGAAAAACGGAGCAAAAAACTGTGAAAAATAAAACTAAGAAAAAACTGAGAAAAAAACGACGAAGAACTGAGCAGAAAAACTGAGAAATAAAACTATTAAAAAAAACTGAGAAGAAAAACGGAGGAAAAAAACTGAGAAGAAAAACTGAGAAAAAAGACTGAAAAAACTGAAGAAAAACTTCGAAAAAATCTGTGAAAAAAAGTGTGAAAAAAAAGAACTGAGAAAAAAACTGAAGAAAAATTTAGAAAAAAACTGTGTAAAAAACTGAAAAAAAAGCAAAACTGAGAAAAAAAACTGTGAAAAAACTGTGAAATAAAGAACTGAGAAAAAAAACTGAAGAAAAGTTTAGAAAAAAACCGAAAAAAAAGAAAAACTGAGAAAAAAAAATGAGAAAAAACGGAGGAAAAAAACTGAGAAGAAAAACTGAGAAAAAAAGAACTGAGAAGAAAAACTGGGAAAAAAACTGACAAGAAAAACTGAGCAGAAAAACTGAGCAGAAAAACTTAGAAAAAATCTGTGAAAAAAACTGCGCAAAAAAACTAAGAAAAACAACTGAGAAAAAGTAAATAAATAAAATGAGAAAAACTGAGAAGAAAAACGGAGAAAAAAACTGTGAAAAATAAAACTAAGAAAAAACTGAGAAAAAAACGACGAAGAACTGAGCAGAAAAACTGAGAAAAAAACTATTAAAAAAAACTGAGAAGAAAAACGGAGGAAAAAAACTGAGAAGAAAAAGAACTGAGAAGAAAAACAGAGAAAAAAAACTGACTAGAAAAACTGAGCAGAAAAACTGACGAGAAAAACAGAGCAGAAAAACTGAGCAGAAGAACTGTGAAAAAAACTGTGAAAAAAAGAAGATCTGAGAAGAAAAACTGAGAAAAAAAGAATGAAAAAACTGAAGAAAAACTTAGAAAAAATCTGTGAAAAAAACTGAAAAAAAAGAAGAACTAAGAAGAAAAACTGAGAAAAAAACTGACGAGAAAAACTGAGCAGAAAAACTGAGAAAAAAAACTATTAAAAAAAACTGAAGAAAAACGGAGGAAAAAATCTGAGAAGAAAAACTGAGAAAAACAGAATGAAAAAACTGAAGAAAAACTTAGAAAACATCTGTGAAAAAAACTGCGCCAAAAAACTAAGAAAAACAACTGAGAAAAAGTAAATAAATAAAATGAGAAAAACTGAGAAGAAAAACGGAGAAAAAAACTGTGAAAAATAAAACTAAGAAAAAACTGAGAAAAAAACGACGAAGAACTGAGCAGAAAAACTGAGAAAAAAAACTATTAAAAAAAACTGAGAAGAAAAACGGAGGAAAAAAACTGAGAAGAAAAACTGAGAAAAAAGTCTGAAAAAACTGAAGAAAAACTTCGAAAAAATCTGTGAAAAAAACTGAAAAAAAAGAAGAACTAAGAAGAAAAACTGAGAAAAACACTGACGAGAAAAACTGAGCAGAAAAACTGAGAAAAAAAACTATTAAAAAAAACTGAAGAAAAACGGAGGAAAGAATCTGAGAAGAAAAACTGAGAAAAAAAGAATGAAAAAACTGAAGTAAAACTTAGAAAAAAACTGCGTAAAAAACTGAAAAAAAAGCAAAACTGAGAAAAAAAACTGAGAAAAAACTGTGAAATAAAGAACTGAGAAAAAAAACTGAAGAAAAGTTTAGAAAAAAACTGAAAAAAAAGAAAAACTGAGAAAAAAAATGAGAAAAAACGGAGGAAAAAAACTGAGAAGAAAAACGGAGGAAAAAAACTGAGAAGAAAAACAGAGAAAAAAAACTGACTAGAAAAACAGCAGAAAAACTGACGAGAAAAACAGAGCAGAAAAACTGAGCAGAAGAACTGTGAAAAAAACTGTGAAAAAAAGAAGATCTGAGAAGAAAAACTGAGAAAAAAAGAATGAAAAAACTGAAGAAAAACTTAGAAAAAATCTGTGAAAAAAAGTGTGAAAAAAAAGAACTGAGAAGAAAAACTGAGAAAAAAACTGACGAGAAAAACTGAGCAGAAAAACTGAGAAAAAAAACTATTAAAAAAAACTGAAGAAAAACGGAGGAAAAAAACTGAGACGAAAAACTGAGAAAAAAAGACTGAAAAAACTGAAGTAAAACTTAGAAAAAATCTGTGAAAAATACTGAACAAAAGAAGAATTAAGAAGAAAAACTGAGAAAAAAACTGAGCAGAAAAACTGAGAAAAAAAACTATGAAAAAATACTGAAGAAAAACGGAGGAAAAAACTAAGAAAAACTGAGAAAAAAAGGCTGAAAAAATTGAAGAAAAACTTAGAAAAATACTGTGAAAAAAACTGAAAAAAAAGAACTGAGAAAAAAAACTGAAGGAAAATTTAGAAACAATCTGTGTAAAAAACTGAAAAAAAAGAAGAAGAGAGAAGAAAAACTGAGAAAAAAACTGATTAGAAAAACTGAGCAGAAAAACTGTGCAGATAAACTGAGAAAAAAAGAATGAAAAAACTGAAGAAAAACTTAGAAAACATCTGTGAAAAAAACTGAAAAAAAAGAAGAACTAAGAAGAAAAACTGAGAAAAAAACTGACGAGAAAAACTGAGCAGAAAAACTGAGAAAAAAAACTATTAAAAAAAACTGAAGAAAAACGGAGGAAAAAATCTGAGAAGAAAAACTGAGAAAAACAGAATGAAAAAACTGAAGAAAAACTTAGAAAACATCTGTGAAAAAAACTGCGCCAAAAAACTAAGAAAAACAACTGAGAAAAAGTAAATAAATAAAATGAGAAAAACTGAGAAGAAAAACGGAGAAAAAAACTGTGAAAAATAAAACTAAGAAAAAACTGAGAAAAAAACGACGAAGAACTGAGCAGAAAAACTGAGAAAAAAAACTATTAAAAAAAACTGAGAAGAAAAACGGAGGAAAAAAACTGAGAAGAAAAACTGAGAAAAAAGACTGAAAAAACTGAAGAAAAACTTCGAAAAAATCTGTGAAAAAAAGTGTGAAAAAAAGACTGAAGAAACTGAAGAAAAATTTAGAAAAAATCTGTGAAAAAAACTGAAAAAAAAGAAGAACTAAGAAGAAAAACTGAGAAAAACACTGACGAGAAAAACTGAGCAGAAAAACTGAGAAAAAAAACTATTAAAAAAACTGAAGAAAAACGGAGGAAAGAATCTGAGAAGAAAAACTGAGAAAAAAAGAATGAAAAAACTGAAGCAAAACTTAGAAAAAAACTGCGTAAAAAACTGAAAAAAAAGCAAAACTGAGAAAAAAACTGAGAAAAAACTGTGAAATAAAGAACTGAGAAAAAAAACTGAAGAAAAGTTTAGAAAAAAACTGAAAAAAAAGAAAAACTGAGAAAAAAAAATGAGAAAAAACGTAGGAAAAAAACTGAGAAGAAAAACGGAGGAAAAAAACTGAGAAG
The DNA here is from genome assembly GCF_044704955.1 of Pristiophorus japonicus. Lineage (NCBI taxonomy): Eukaryota > Metazoa > Chordata > Chondrichthyes > Pristiophoridae > Pristiophorus > Pristiophorus japonicus. The sequence continues at coordinate 11,185,692 of NC_092005.1, forward strand.
AAAAACAGAGAAAAAAAACTGACTAGAAAAACTGAGCAGAAAAACTGACGAGAAAAACAGAGCAGAAAAACTGAGCAGAAGAACTGTGAAAAAAACTGTGAAAAAAAGAAGATCTGAGAAGAAAAACTGAGAAAAAAAAATGAAAAAACTGAAGAAAAACTTAGAAAAAATCTGTGAAAAAAAGTGTGAAAAAAAAGAACTGAGAAAAAAAACTGAAGAAAAATTTAGAAAAAAACTGTGTAAAAAACTGAAAAAAAGCAAAACTGAGAAAAAAAACTGAGAAAAAAACTGATTAGAAAAACTGAAGAAAAACGGAGGAAAAAAACTGAGAAAAAAAGAACTGAGAAGAAAAACTGGGAAAAAAACTGACAAGAAAAACTGAGCAGAAAAACTGAGCAGAAAAATTTAGAAAAATCTGGGGAAAAAACTGCGCAAAAAAACTAAGAAGAACAACTGAGAAAAAGTAAATAAATAAAATGAGAAAAACTGAGAAGAAAAACGGAGAAAAAAACTGTGAAAATAAAACTAAGAAAAAACTGAGAATAAAACGACGAAGAACTGAGCAGAAAAACTGAGAAAAAAACGATTAAAAAAAACTGAAGAGAAACGGAGGAAAAAAACTGAGTAGAAAAACTGAGAAAAAAAGACTGAAAAAACTGAAGAAAAACTTAGAAAAAAACAGTGAAAAAAACTGTGAAAAAAAGGTGAACAGAGAAGAAAAACTGAAGATAAATTTAGAAAAAATCTGTGAAAAAAACTGTGAAAAAAAAGAAGTGAGAAGAAAAACTGAGAAAAAACTGATTAGAAAAACTGAGCAGAAAAACTGAGCAGAAAAACTGAGAAAAAAAAACGATTAAAAAAAACTGAATAAAAACGGAGGAAAAAGACTGAGAAGAAAAACTCAGAAAAAAAGACTGAAAAAACTGAACAAAAACTTAGAAAAAATCTGTGAAAAAAACTGAAAAAAAAGAAGAACTAAGAAAAACTGAGAAAAAAACTGACGAGAAAAACTGAGCTGAAAAACTGAGAAAAAAAACTATTAAAAAAAACTGAAGAAAAACCGATGAAAAAAACTGAGAAGAAAAACTGAGAAAAAACAGACTTAAAAAATTGAAGAAAAACTTAGAAAAAAACTGTGAATAAAAAGAACTGAGAAGAAAAACTGAAGAAAAATTTAGAAAAAAACTGATAAAAACTGAAAAAAATGAAGAACTGAGAAAAAAAACTGAGAAAAAGCTGACTAGAAAAACTGAGCAGAAAAACTGAGAAAAAAAACTAAAAAATACTGAAGAAAAACGGAGGAAAAAAACTGAGAAGAAAAACTGAGACAAAAAGATTGAAAAAACTGAAGAAAAACTTATAAAAAAAGGGTGAAAAAAACTGTGAAAAAAAAGAGCTGAGAAGAAAAACTGAGAAAAAAACTGACTCGAAAAACTGAGCAGAAAACTGAGAAAAAAAATATTTAAAAAACGGAGAAGAAAAACGGAGGAAAAAAATTGACGAGAAAAACTGAGCAGAAAAACTGAGCAGAAAAACTGAGAAAAAAAACAATGAAAAAAAACTGAAGAAAAACGGAGGAAAAAAACTGAGAAGAAAAATTGAAAAAAAGACCGAAAAAACTGAAGAAAAAGTTAGAAAAATACTGTGAAAAAAACTGTGAAAAAAAAGAACTGAGAAAAAAAACTGAAGAAAAATTTAAAAAAAAACTGAAAAAAACTGAAAAAAAAGAAGAACTGAGAAAAAAACTGAGAAAAAATTGACTAGAAAAACTGAGCAGAAAAACTGAGCAGAACAACTGAGAAAAAAAACTATTAAAAAATACTGAAGAAAAACGGAGGAAAAAAATCAGAAGAAAAACAGAAAAAAAGGCTGAAAAAATTGAAGAAAAATTTAGAAAAAATCTGTGAAAAAAACTGTGAAAAAAAAGAAGAAGCGAGAAGAAAAACTGAGAAAAAAACTGATTAGAAAAACTGAGCAGAAAAACTGAGAAAAAAAACTATCAAAAAAAACTGAAGAAAAACAGAGGAAAAAAACTGAGACGAAAAACTGAGAAAAAAAGACTGAAAAAACTGAAGTAAAACTTAGAAAAAATCTGTGAAAAATACTGAACAAAAGAAGAATTAAGAAGAAAAACTGAGAAAAAAACTGAGCAGAAAAACTTAGCAGAAAAACTGAGAAAAAAAACTATGAAAAAATACTGAAGAAAAACGGAGGAAAAAACTAAGAAAAACTGAGAAAAAAAGGCTGAAAAAATTGAAGAAAAACTTAGAAAAATACTGTGAAAAAAACTGTGAAAAAAAAGAACTGAGAAAAAAACTGAGAAAAAATTGACTAGAAAAACTGAGCAGATAAACTGAGCAGAACAACTGAGAAAAAAAACTATTAAAAAATACTGAAGAAAAACGGAGGAAAAAAATCAGAAGAAAAACAGAAAAAAAGGCTGAAAAAATTGAAGAAAAACTTAGAAAAAATCTGTGAAAAAAACTGAAAAAAAAGAAGAAGCGAGAAGAAAAACTGAGAAAAAAACTGATTAGAAAAACTGAGCAGAAAAACTGAGAAAAAAAACTATCAAAAAAAACTGAAGAAAAACGGAGGAAAAAAACTGAGACGAAAAACTGAGAAAAAAAGACTGAAAAAACTGAAGTAAAACTTAGAAAAAATCTGTGAAAAATACTGAACAAAAGAAGAATTAAGAAGAAAAACTGAAAAAAAAACTGAGCAGAAAAACTGAGAAAAAAAACTATGAAAAAATACTGAAGAAAAACGGAGGAAAAAACTAAGAAAAACTGAGAAAAAAAGGCTGAAAAAATTGAAGAAAAATTTAGAAAAATACTGTGAAAAAAACTGTGAAAAAAAAGAACTGAGAAAAAAAACTGAAGGAAAATTTAGTAAAAATCTGTGTAAAAAACTGAAAAAAAAGAAGAAGAGAGAAGAAAAACTGAGAAAAAAACTGATTAGAAAAACTGAGCAGAAAAACTGTGCAGAAAAACTGAGAAAAAAAGAATGAAAAAACTGAAGAAAAAGTTAGAAAAATACTGTGAAAAATACTGTGAAAAAAAGACTGAAGAAACTGAAGAAAAACTTAGAAAAAATCTGTGAAAAAAACTGAAAAAAAAGAAGAACTAAGAAGAAAAACTGAGAAAAAAGCTGACGAGAAAAACTGAGCAGAAAAACTGAGAAAAAAAACTATTAAAAAAAACTGAAGAAAAACGGAGGAAAAAATCTGAGAAGAAAAACTGAGAAAAACAGAATGAAAAAACTGAAGAAAAACTTAGAAAACATCTGTGAAAAAAACTGCGCCAAAAAACTAAGAAAAACAACTGAGAAAAAGTAAATAAATAAAATGAGAAAAACTGAGAAGAAAAACGGAGAAAAAAACTGTGAAAAATAAAACTAAGAAAAAACTGAGAAAAAAACGACGAAGAACTGAGCAGAAAAACTGAGAAAAAAAACTATTAAAAAAAACTGAGAAGAAAAACGGAGGAAAAAAACTGAGAAGAAAAACTGAGAAAAAAGTCTGAAAAAACTGAAGAAAAACTTCGAAAAAATCTGTGAAAAAAACTGAAAAAAAAGAAGAACTAAGAAGAAAAACTGAGAAAAACACTGACGAGAAAAACTGAGCAGAAAAACTGAGAAAAAAAACTATTAAAAAAAACTGAAGAAAAACGGAGGAAAGAATCTGAGAAGAAAAACTGAGAAAAAAGAATGAAAAAACTGAAGTAAAACTTAGAAAAAAACTGCGTAAAAAACTGAAAAAAAAGCAAAACTGAGAAAAAAACTGAGAAAAAACTGTGAAATAAAGAACTGAGAAAAAAAACTGAAGAAAAGTTTAGAAAAAAACTGAAAAAAAAGAAAAACTGAGAAAAAAAATGAGAAAAAACGGAGGAAAAAAACTGAGAAGAAAAACGGAGGAAAAAAACTGAGAAGAAAAACAGAGAAAAAAAACTGACTAGAAAAACTGAGCAGAAAAACTGACGAGAAAAACAGAGCAGAAAAACTGAGCAGAAGAACTGTGAAAAAAACTGTGAAAAAAAGAAGATCTGAGAAGAAAAACTGAGAAAAAAAGAATGAAAAAACTGAAGAAAAACTTAGAAAAAATCTGTGAAAAAAAGTGTGAAAAAAAAGAACTGAGAAAAAAAACTGAAGAAAAATTTAGAAAAAAACTGTGTAAAAAACTGAAAAAAAAGCAAAACTGAGAAAAAAACTGAGAAAAAAACTGATTAGAAAAACTGAAGAAAAACGGAGGAAAAAAACTGAGAAAAAAAGAACTGAGAAGAAAAACTGGGAAAAAAACTGACAAGAAAAACTGAGCAGAAAAACTGAGCAGAAAAATTTAGAAAAAATCTGGGGAAAAAACTGCGCAAAAAAACTAAGAAGAACAACTGAGAAAAAGTAAATAAATAAAATGAGAAAAACTGAGAAGAAAAACGGAGAAAAAAACTGTGAAAATAACACTAAGAAAAAACTGAGAATAAAACGACGAAGAACTGAGCAGAAAAACTGAGAAAAAACGATTAAAAAAAACTGAAGAGAAACGGAGGAAAAAACTGAGTAGAAAAACTGAGAAAAAAAGACTGAAAAAATTGAAGAAAAACTTAGAAAAAATCTGTGAAAAAAACTGTGAAAAAGAAGAAATGAGAAAAAAACTGAAGAAAAAAGAGACAAGAAAAACTGAGCAGAAAAACTGAGCAGAAAAACTGGGAAAATAAATTATTTAAAAAAACTGAAGAAAAACGGAGGAAAAAAACTGAGAAGAAAAACTGAGAAAAAAGACTGAAAAAACTGAAGAAAAACTTAGAAAAAATCTGTGAAAAAAACTGCGCAAAAAACAACTGAGAAAAAGTAAATAAATAAAATGAGAAAAACTGAGAAGAAAAACGGAGAAAAAAACTGTGAAAATAAAACTAAGAAAAAATTGAGAATAAAACGACGAAGAACTGAGCAGAAAAACTGAGAAAAAACGATTAAAAAAAACTGAAGAGAAACGGAGGAAAAAAACTGAGTAGAAAAACTGAGAAAAAAAGACTGAAAAAATTGAAGAAAAACTTAGAAAAAATCTGTGAAAAAAAATTTGAAAAAGAAGAAATGAGAAAAAAACTGAAGAAAAAAGAGACAAGAAAAACTGAGCAGAAAAACTGAGCAGAAAAACTGGGAAAATAAATTATTTAAAAAAACTGAAGAAAAACGGAGGAAAAAAACTGAGAAGAAAAACTGAGAAAAAAAGACTGAAAAAACTGAAGAAAAACTTAGAAAAAATCTGTGAAAAAAACTGCGCAAAAAAACTAAGAAAAACAACTGAGAAAAAGTAAATAAATAAAATGAGAAAAACTGAGAAGAAAAACGGAGCAAAAAACTGTGAAAAATAAAACTAAGAAAAAACTGAGAAAAAAACGACGAAGAACTGAGCAGAAAAACTGAGAAATAAAACTATTAAAAAAAACTGAGAAGAAAAACGGAGGAAAAAAACTGAGAAGAAAAACTGAGAAAAAAGACTGAAAAAACTGAAGAAAAACTTCGAAAAAATCTGTGAAAAAAAGTGTGAAAAAAAAGAACTGAGAAAAAAACTGAAGAAAAATTTAGAAAAAAACTGTGTAAAAAACTGAAAAAAAAGCAAAACTGAGAAAAAAAACTGTGAAAAAACTGTGAAATAAAGAACTGAGAAAAAAAACTGAAGAAAAGTTTAGAAAAAAACCGAAAAAAAAGAAAAACTGAGAAAAAAAAATGAGAAAAAACGGAGGAAAAAAACTGAGAAGAAAAACTGAGAAAAAAAGAACTGAGAAGAAAAACTGGGAAAAAAACTGACAAGAAAAACTGAGCAGAAAAACTGAGCAGAAAAACTTAGAAAAAATCTGTGAAAAAAACTGCGCAAAAAAACTAAGAAAAACAACTGAGAAAAAGTAAATAAATAAAATGAGAAAAACTGAGAAGAAAAACGGAGAAAAAAACTGTGAAAAATAAAACTAAGAAAAAACTGAGAAAAAAACGACGAAGAACTGAGCAGAAAAACTGAGAAAAAAACTATTAAAAAAAACTGAGAAGAAAAACGGAGGAAAAAAACTGAGAAGAAAAAGAACTGAGAAGAAAAACAGAGAAAAAAAACTGACTAGAAAAACTGAGCAGAAAAACTGACGAGAAAAACAGAGCAGAAAAACTGAGCAGAAGAACTGTGAAAAAAACTGTGAAAAAAAGAAGATCTGAGAAGAAAAACTGAGAAAAAAAGAATGAAAAAACTGAAGAAAAACTTAGAAAAAATCTGTGAAAAAAACTGAAAAAAAAGAAGAACTAAGAAGAAAAACTGAGAAAAAAACTGACGAGAAAAACTGAGCAGAAAAACTGAGAAAAAAAACTATTAAAAAAAACTGAAGAAAAACGGAGGAAAAAATCTGAGAAGAAAAACTGAGAAAAACAGAATGAAAAAACTGAAGAAAAACTTAGAAAACATCTGTGAAAAAAACTGCGCCAAAAAACTAAGAAAAACAACTGAGAAAAAGTAAATAAATAAAATGAGAAAAACTGAGAAGAAAAACGGAGAAAAAAACTGTGAAAAATAAAACTAAGAAAAAACTGAGAAAAAAACGACGAAGAACTGAGCAGAAAAACTGAGAAAAAAAACTATTAAAAAAAACTGAGAAGAAAAACGGAGGAAAAAAACTGAGAAGAAAAACTGAGAAAAAAGTCTGAAAAAACTGAAGAAAAACTTCGAAAAAATCTGTGAAAAAAACTGAAAAAAAAGAAGAACTAAGAAGAAAAACTGAGAAAAACACTGACGAGAAAAACTGAGCAGAAAAACTGAGAAAAAAAACTATTAAAAAAAACTGAAGAAAAACGGAGGAAAGAATCTGAGAAGAAAAACTGAGAAAAAAAGAATGAAAAAACTGAAGTAAAACTTAGAAAAAAACTGCGTAAAAAACTGAAAAAAAAGCAAAACTGAGAAAAAAAACTGAGAAAAAACTGTGAAATAAAGAACTGAGAAAAAAAACTGAAGAAAAGTTTAGAAAAAAACTGAAAAAAAAGAAAAACTGAGAAAAAAAATGAGAAAAAACGGAGGAAAAAAACTGAGAAGAAAAACGGAGGAAAAAAACTGAGAAGAAAAACAGAGAAAAAAAACTGACTAGAAAAACAGCAGAAAAACTGACGAGAAAAACAGAGCAGAAAAACTGAGCAGAAGAACTGTGAAAAAAACTGTGAAAAAAAGAAGATCTGAGAAGAAAAACTGAGAAAAAAAGAATGAAAAAACTGAAGAAAAACTTAGAAAAAATCTGTGAAAAAAAGTGTGAAAAAAAAGAACTGAGAAGAAAAACTGAGAAAAAAACTGACGAGAAAAACTGAGCAGAAAAACTGAGAAAAAAAACTATTAAAAAAAACTGAAGAAAAACGGAGGAAAAAATCTGAGAAGAAAAACTGAGAAAAACAGAATGAAAAAACTGAAGAAAAACTTAGAAAACATCTGTGAAAAAAACTGCGCCAAAAAACTAAGAAAAACAACTGAGAAAAAGTAAATAAATAAAATGAGAAAAACTGAGAAGAAAAACGGAGGAAAAAACTGTGAAAAATAAAACTAAGAAAAAACTGAGAAAAAAACGACGAAGAACTGAGCAGAAAAACTGAGAAAAAAAACTATTAAAAAAAACTGAGAAGAAAAACGGAGGAAAAAAACTGAGAAGAAAAACTGAGAAAAAAGTCTGAAAAAACTGAAGAAAAACTTCGAAAAAATCTGTGAAAAAAACTGAAAAAAAAGAAGAACTAAGAAGAAAAACTGAGAAAAACACTGACGAGAAAAACTGAGCAGAAAAACTGAGAAAAAAAACTATTAAAAAAAACTGAAGAAAAACGGAGGAAAGAATCTGAGAAGAAAAACTGAGAAAAAAAGAATGAAAAAACTGAAGTAAAACTTAGAAAAAAACTGCGTAAAAAACTGAAAAAAAAGCAAAACTGAGAAAAAAAACTGAGAAAAAACTGTGAAATAAAGAACTGAGAAAAAAAACTGAAGAAAAGTTTAGAAAAAAACTGAAAAAAAAGAAAAACTGAGAAAAAAAATGAGAAAAAACGGAGGAAAAAAACTGAGAAGAAAAACGGAGGAAAAAAACTGAGAAGAAAAACAGAGAAAAAAAACTGACTAGAAAAACAGCAGAAAAACTGACGAGAAAAACAGAGCAGAAAAACTGAGCAGAAGAACTGTGAAAAAAACTGTGAAAAAAAGAAGATCTGAGAAGAAAAACTGAGAAAAAAAGAATGAAAAAACTGAAGAAAAACTTAGAAAAAATCTGTGAAAAAAAGTGTGAAAAAAAAGAACTGAGAAAAAAAACTGAAGAAAAATTTAGAAAAAAACTGTGTAAAAAACTGAAAAAAAAGCAAAACTGAGAAAAAAACTGAGAAAAAAACTGATTAGAAAAACTGAAGAAAAACGGAGGAAAAAAACTGAGAAAAAAAGAACTGAGAAGAAAAACTGGGAAAAAAACTGACAAGAAAAACTGAGCAGAAAAACTGAGCAGAAAAATTTAGAAAAAATCTGGGGAAAAAACTGCGCAAAAAAACTAAGAAGAAAAACTGAGAAAAAGTAAATAAATAAAATGAGAAAAACTGAGAAGAAAAACGGAGAAAAAAACTGTGAAAATAAAACTAAGAAAAAATTGAGAATAAAACGACGAAGAACTGAGCAGAAAAACTGAGAAAAAACGATTAAAAAAAACTGAAGAGAAACGGAGGAAAAAAACTGAGTAGAAAAACTGAGAAAAAAAGACTGAAAAAATTGAAGAAAAACTTAGAAGAAATCTGTGAAAAAAACTGTGAAAAAGAAGAAATGAGAAAAAAACTGAAGAAAAAAGAGACAAGAAAAACTGAGCAGAAAAACTGAGCAGAAAAACTGGGAAAATAAATTATTTAAAAAAACTGAAGAAAAACGGAGGAAAAAAACTGAGAAGAAAAACTGAGAAAAAAAGACTGAAAAAACTGAAGAAAAACTTCGAAAAAATCTGTGAAAAAAAGTGTGAAAAAAAAGAACTGAGAAAAAAAACTGAAGAAAAATTTAGAAAAAAACTGTGTAAAAAACTGAAAAAAAAGCAAAACTGAGAAAAAAAACTGTGAAAAAACTGTGAAATAAAGAACTGAGAAAAAAAACTGAAGAAAAGTTTAGAAAAAAACCGAAAAAAAAGAAAAACTGAGAAAAAAAACTGAGAAAAAACGGAGGAAAAAAACTGAGAAGAAAAACTGAGAAAAAAAGAACTGAGAAGAAAAACTGGGAAAAAAACTGACAAGAAAAACTGAGCAGAAAAACTGAGCAGAAAAACTTAGAAAAAATCTGTGAAAAAAACTGCGCAAAAAAACTAAGAAAAACAACTGAGAAAAAGTAAATAAATAAAATGAGAAAAACTGAGAAGAAAAACGGAGAAAAAAACTGTGAAAAATAAAACTAAGAAAAAACTGAGAAAAAAACGACGAAGAACTGAGCAGAAAAACTGAGAAAAAAACTATTAAAAAAAACTGAGAAGAAAAACGGAGGAAAAAAACTGAGAAGAAAAAGAACTGAGAAGAAAAACAGAGAAAAAAAACTGACTAGAAAAACTGAGCAGAAAAACTGACGAGAAAAACAGAGCAGAAAAACTGAGCAGAAGAACTGTGAAAAAAACTGTGAAAAAAAGAAGATCTGAGAAGAAAAACTGAGAAAAAAAGAATGAAAAAACTGAAGAAAAACTTAGAAAAAATCTGTGAAAAAAACTGAAAAAAAAGAAGAACTAAGAAGAAAAACTGAGAAAAAAACTGACGAGAAAAACTGAGCAGAAAAACTGAGAAAAAAAACTATTAAAAAAAACTGAAGAAAAACGGAGGAAAAAATCTGAGAAGAAAAACTGAGAAAAACAGAATGAAAAAACTGAAGAAAAACTTAGAAAACATCTGTGAAAAAAACTGCGCCAAAAAACTAAGAAAAACAACTGAGAAAAAGTAAATAAATAAAATGAGAAAAACTGAGAAGAAAAACGGAGAAAAAAACTGTGAAAAATAAAACTAAGAAAAAACTGAGAAAAAAACGACGAAGAACTGAGCAGAAAAACTGAGAAAAAAAACTATTAAAAAAAACTGAGAAGAAAAACGGAGGAAAAAAACTGAGAAGAAAAACTGAGAAAAAAGTCTGAAAAAACTGAAGAAAAACTTCGAAAAAATCTGTGAAAAAAACTGAAAAAAAAGAAGAACTAAGAAGAAAAACTGAGAAAAACACTGACGAGAAAAACTGAGCAGAAAAACTGAGAAAAAAAACTATTAAAAAAAACTGAAGAAAAACGGAGGAAAGAATCTGAGAAGAAAAACTGAGAAAAAAAGAATGAAAAAACTGAAGTAAAACTTAGAAAAAAACTGCGTAAAAAACTGAAAAAAAAGCAAAACTGAGAAAAAAAACTGAGAAAAAACTGTGAAATAAAGAACTGAGAAAAAAAACTGAAGAAAAGTTTAGAAAAAAACTGAAAAAAAAGAAAAACTGAGAAAAAAAATGAGAAAAAACGGAGGAAAAAAACTGAGAAGAAAAACGGAGGAAAAAAACTGAGAAGAAAAACAGAGAAAAAAAACTGACTAGAAAAACAGCAGAAAAACTGACGAGAAAAACAGAGCAGAAAAACTGAGCAGAAGAACTGTGAAAAAAACTGTGAAAAAAAGAAGATCTGAGAAGAAAAACTGAGAAAAAAAGAATGAAAAAACTGAAGAAAAACTTAGAAAAAATCTGTGAAAAAAAGTGTGAAAAAAAAGAACTGAGAAGAAAAACTGAGAAAAAAACTGACGAGAAAAACTGAGCAGAAAAACTGAGAAAAAAAACTATTAAAAAAAACTGAAGAAAAACGGAGGAAAAAATCTGAGAAGAAAAACTGAGAAAAACAGAATGAAAAAACTGAAGAAAAACTTAGAAAACATCTGTGAAAAAAACTGCGCCAAAAAACTAAGAAAAACAACTGAGAAAAAGTAAATAAATAAAATGAGAAAAACTGAGAAGAAAAACGGAGAAAAAAACTGTGAAAAATAAAACTAAGAAAAAACTGAGAAAAAAACGACGAAGAACTGAGCAGAAAAACTGAGAAAAAAAACTATTAAAAAAAACTGAGAAGAAAAACGGAGGAAAAAAACTGAGAAGAAAAACTGAGAAAAAAGTCTGAAAAAACTGAAGAAAAACTTCGAAAAAATCTGTGAAAAAAACTGAAAAAAAAGAAGAACTAAGAAGAAAAACTGAGAAAAACACTGACGAGAAAAACTGAGCAGAAAAACTGAGAAAAAAAACTATTAAAAAAAACTGAAGAAAAACGGAGGAAAGAATCTGAGAAGAAAAACTGAGAAAAAAAGAATGAAAAAACTGAAGTAAAACTTAGAAAAAAACTGCGTAAAAAACTGAAAAAAAAGCAAAACTGAGAAAAAAAACTGAGAAAAAACTGTGAAATAAAGAACTGAGAAAAAAAACTGAAGAAAAGTTTAGAAAAAAACTGAAAAAAAAGAAAAACTGAGAAAAAAAATGAGAAAAAACGGAGGAAAAAAACTGAGAAGAAAAACGGAGGAAAAAAACTGAGAAGAAAAACAGAGAAAAAAAACTGACTAGAAAAACAGCAGAAAAACTGACGAGAAAAACAGAGCAGAAAAACTGAGCAGAAGAACTGTGAAAAAAACTGTGAAAAAAAGAAGATCTGAGAAGAAAAACTGAGAAAAAAAGAATGAAAAAACTGAAGAAAAACTTAGAAAAAATCTGTGAAAAAAAGTGTGAAAAAAAAGAACTGAGAAAAAAAACTGAAGAAAAATTTAGAAAAAAACTGTGTAAAAAACTGAAAAAAAAGCAAAACTGAGAAAAAAACTGAGAAAAAAACTGATTAGAAAAACTGAAGAAAAACGGAGGAAAAAAACTGAGAAAAAAAGAACTGAGAAGAAAAACTGGGAAAAAAACTGACAAGAAAAACTGAGCAGAAAAACTGAGCAGAAAAATTTAGAAAAAATCTGGGGAAAAAACTGCGCAAAAAAACTAAGAAGAAAAACTGAGAAAAAGTAAATAAATAAAATGAGAAAAACTGAGAAGAAAAACGGAGAAAAAAACTGTGAAAATAAAACTAAGAAAAAATTGAGAATAAAACGACGAAGAACTGAGCAGAAAAACTGAGAAAAAACGATTAAAAAAAACTGAAGAGAAACGGAGGAAAAAAACTGAGTAGAAAAACTGAGAAAAAAAGACTGAAAAAATTGAAGAAAAACTTAGAAGAAATCTGTGAAAAAAACTGTGAAAAAGAAGAAATGAGAAAAAAACTGAAGAAAAAAGAGACAAGAAAAACTGAGCAGAAAAACTGAGCAGAAAAACTGGGAAAATAAATTATTTAAAAAAACTGAAGAAAAACGGAGGAAAAAAACTGAGAAGAAAAACTGAGAAAAAAAGACTGAAAAAACTGAAGAAAAACTTCGAAAAAATCTGTGAAAAAAAGTGTGAAAAAAAAGAACTGAGAAAAAAAACTGAAGAAAAATTTAGAAAAAAACTGTGTAAAAAACTGAAAAAAAAGCAAAACTGAGAAAAAAAACTGTGAAAAAACTGTGAAATAAAGAACTGAGAAAAAAAACTGAAGAAAAGTTTAGAAAAAAACCGAAAAAAAAGAAAAACTGAGAAAAAAAACTGAGAAAAAACGGAGGAAAAAAACTGAGAAGAAAAACTGAGAAAAAAAGAACTGAGAAGAAAAACTGGGAAAAAAACTGACAAGAAAAACTGAGCAGAAAAACTGAGCAGAAAAACTTAGAAAAAATCTGTGAAAAAAACTGCGCAAAAAAACTAAGAAAAACAACTGAGAAAAAGTAAATAAATAAAATGAGAAAAACTGAGAAGAAAAACGGAGAAAAAAACTGTGAAAAATAAAACTAAGAAAAAACTGAGAAAAAAACGACGAAGAACTGAGCAGAAAAACTGAGAAAAAAACTATTAAAAAAAACTGAGAAGAAAAACGGAGGAAAAAAACTGAGAAGAAAAAGAACTGAGAAGAAAAACAGAGAAAAAAAACTGACTAGAAAAACTGAGCAGAAAAACTGACGAGAAAAACAGAGCAGAAAAACTGAGCAGAAGAACTGTGAAAAAAACTGTGAAAAAAAGAAGATCTGAGAAGAAAAACTGAGAAAAAAAGAATGAAAAAACTGAAGAAAAACTTAGAAAAAATCTGTGAAAAAAACTGAAAAAAAAGAAGAACTAAGAAGAAAAACTGAGAAAAAAACTGACGAGAAAAACTGAGCAGAAAAACTGAGAAAAAAAACTATTAAAAAAAACTGAAGAAAAACGGAGGAAAAAATCTGAGAAGAAAAACTGAGAAAAACAGAATGAAAAAACTGAAGAAAAACTTAGAAAACATCTGTGAAAAAAACTGCGCCAAAAAACTAAGAAAAACAACTGAGAAAAAGTAAATAAATAAAATGAGAAAAACTGAGAAGAAAAACGGAGAAAAAAACTGTGAAAAATAAAACTAAGAAAAAACTGAGAAAAAAACGACGAAGAACTGAGCAGAAAAACTGAGAAAAAAAACTATTAAAAAAAACTGAGAAGAAAAACGGAGGAAAAAAACTGAGAAGAAAAACTGAGAAAAAAGTCTGAAAAAACTGAAGAAAAACTTCGAAAAAATCTGTGAAAAAAACTGAAAAAAAAGAAGAACTAAGAAGAAAAACTGAGAAAAACACTGACGAGAAAAACTGAGCAGAAAAACTGAGAAAAAAAACTATTAAAAAAAACTGAAGAAAAACGGAGGAAAGAATCTGAGAAGAAAAACTGAGAAAAAAAGAATGAAAAAACTGAAGTAAAACTTAGAAAAAAACTGCGTAAAAAACTGAAAAAAAAGCAAAACTGAGAAAAAAAACTGAGAAAAAACTGTGAAATAAAGAACTGAGAAAAAAAACTGAAGAAAAGTTTAGAAAAAAACTGAAAAAAAAGAAAAACTGAGAAAAAAAATGAGAAAAAACGGAGGAAAAAAACTGAGAAGAAAAACGGAGGAAAAAAACTGAGAAGAAAAACAGAGAAAAAAAACTGACTAGAAAAACAGCAGAAAAACTGACGAGAAAAACAGAGCAGAAAAACTGAGCAGAAGAACTGTGAAAAAAACTGTGAAAAAAAGAAGATCTGAGAAGAAAAACTGAGAAAAAAAGAATGAAAAAACTGAAGAAAAACTTAGAAAAAATCTGTGAAAAAAAGTGTGAAAAAAAAGAACTGAGAAGAAAAACTGAGAAAAAAACTGACGAGAAAAACTGAGCAGAAAAACTGAGAAAAAAAACTATTAAAAAAAACTGAAGAAAAACGGAGGAAAAAATCTGAGAAGAAAAACTGAGAAAAACAGAATGAAAAAACTGAAGAAAAACTTAGAAAACATCTGTGAAAAAAACTGCGCCAAAAAACTAAGAAAAACAACTGAGAAAAAGTAAATAAATAAAATGAGAAAAACTGAGAAGAAAAACGGAGAAAAAAACTGTGAAAAATAAAACTAAGAAAAAACTGAGAAAAAAACGACGAAGAACTGAGCAGAAAAACTGAGAAAAAAAACTATTAAAAAAAACTGAGAAGAAAAACGGAGGAAAAAAACTGAGAAGAAAAACTGAGAAAAAAGTCTGAAAAAACTGAAGAAAAACTTCGAAAAAATCTGTGAAAAAAACTGAAAAAAAAGAAGAACTAAGAAGAAAAACTGAGAAAAACACTGACGAGAAAAACTGAGCAGAAAAACTGAGAAAAAAAACTATTAAAAAAAACTGAAGAAAAACGGAGGAAAGAATCTGAGAAGAAAAACTGAGAAAAAAAGAATGAAAAAACTGAAGTAAAACTTAGAAAAAAACTGCGTAAAAAACTGAAAAAAAAGCAAAACTGAGAAAAAAAACTGAGAAAAAACTGTGAAATAAAGAACTGAGAAAAAAAACTGAAGAAAAGTTTAGAAAAAAACTGAAAAAAAAGAAAAACTGAGAAAAAAAATGAGAAAAAACGGAGGAAAAAAACTGAGAAGAAAAACGGAGGAAAAAAACTGAGAAGAAAAACAGAGAAAAAAAACTGACTAGAAAAACAGCAGAAAAACTGACGAGAAAAACAGAGCAGAAAAACTGAGCAGAAGAACTGTGAAAAAAACTGTGAAAAAAAGAAGATCTGAGAAGAAAAACTGAGAAAAAAAGAATGAAAAAACTGAAGAAAAACTTAGAAAAAATCTGTGAAAAAAAGTGTGAAAAAAAAGAACTGAGAAAAAAAACTGAAGAAAAATTTAGAAAAAAACTGTGTAAAAAACTGAAAAAAAAGCAAAACTGAGAAAAAAACTGAGAAAAAAACTGATTAGAAAAACTGAAGAAAAACGGAGGAAAAAAACTGAGAAAAAAAGAACTGAGAAGAAAAACTGGGAAAAAAACTGACAAGAAAAACTGAGCAGAAAAACTGAGCAGAAAAATTTAGAAAAAATCTGGGGAAAAAACTGCGCAAAAAAACTAAGAAGAACAACTGAGAAAAAGTAAATAAATAAAATGAGAAAAACTGAGAAGAAAAACGGAGAAAAAAACTGTGAACAATAAAACTAAGAAAAAACTGAGAAAAAAACGACGAAGAACTGAGCAGAAAAACTGAGAAAAAAACTATTAAAAAAAACTGAGAAGAAAAACGGAGGAAAAAAACTGAGAAGAAAAAGAACTGAGAAGAAAAACTGAGAAAAAAACTGACTAGAAAAACTGAGCAGAAAAACTGAGAAAAGAAATATTTAAAAAACGGAGAAGAAAAACGGAGGAAAAAAATTGACGAGAAAAACTGAGCAGAAAAACGGAGGAAAAAAACTGAGAAGAAAAACAATTAAAAAAAACTGAAGAAAAACGGAGGAAAAAAACTGAGAAGAAAAACTGTGAAAAAAAGACTGAAAATACTGAAGAAAAAAGTTAGAAAAATACTGTGAAAATAACTGTGAAAAAAAAGAACTGAGAAAAAAAACTGAAGAAAAATTTAGAAAAAAACTGAAAAAAACTGAAAAAAAAGAACTGAGAAAAAAACTGAGAAAAAATTGACTAGAAAAACTGAGCAGAAAAACTGAGCAGAACAACTGAGAAAAAAAACTATTAAAAAATACTGAAGAAAATGGGAGGAAAAAAATGAGAAGAAAAACAGAAAAAAAGGCTGAAAAAATTGAAGAAAAACTTTGAAAAAATCTGTGAAAAAAACTGTGAAAAAAACGAAGAGAGAAGAAAAACTGAGAAAAAACTGATTAGAAAAACTGAGCAGAAAAACTGAGCAGAAAAACTGAGAAAAAAAACGATTAAAAAAACTGAAGAAAAACGGAGGAAAAAAACTGAGAAGAAAAACTGAGAAAAAAAGACTGAAAAAACTGAAGAAAAACTTAGAAAAAATCTGTGAAAAAAACTGAAAAAAAAGAACTAAGAAAAACTGAGAAAAAAACTGACGAGAAAAACTGAGCTGAAAAACTGAGAAAAAACACTATTAAAAAAAACTGAAGAAAAACCGAGGAAAAAAACTGAGAAGAAAAACTGAGAAAAAAAGACTTAAAAAATTGAAGAAAAACTTAGAAAAAAACTGTGAATAAAAAGAACTGAGAAGAAAAACTGAAGAAAAATTTCGAAAAAAACTGATAAAAACTGAAAAAAATGAAGAACTGAGAAAAAAACTGAGAAAAAGCTGACTAGAAAAACTGAGCTGAAAAACTGAGCAAAAAACTATTAAAAAAAACTGAAGAAAAACCGAGGAAAAAACTGAGAAGAAAAACTGAGAAAAAAAGACTTAAAAAATTGAAGAAAAACTTAGAAAAAAACTGCGAATAAAAAGAACTGAGAAGAAAAACTGAAGAAAAATTTAGAAAAAAACTGATAAAAACTGAAAAAAATGAAGAACTGAGAAAAAAAACTGAGAAAAAGCTGACTAGAAAAACTAAGCAGAAAAACTGAGAAAAAAAACTATTAAAAAAAAGTGAAGAAAAACGGAGGAAAAAAACTAAGAAAAACTGAGAAATAAAGACTGAAAAAATTGAGGAAAATCTTCGGAAAAAACTGTGAAAAAAAAGAAGAACTGAGAAAAAAAACTGAGCAAAAAACTGACTTGAAAAACTGAGCAGAAAAACTGAGCAGAAAAACTGAGAAAAAAAACTATTAAAATAACTGAAGAAAAACGGAGGAAAAATCTGAGAAGAAAAACTGAGAAAAAAAGAAGAACTGAGAAAAAAAACTGAAGAAAAATTTAGAAAAAAACTGTGTAAATAACTGAAAAAAAAGAAGAACTGAGAAAAAAACTGAGAAAAAAACTGATTAAAAAAACTGAAGAAAAACGGAGGAAAAAAACTAAGAAGAAAAACTGAGAAAAAAAGAACTGAGAAGAAAAACTGGGAAAAAAACTGACAAGAAAAACTGAGCAGAAAAACTGAGCAGAAAAACTATTAAAAAAAAGTGAAGAAAAACGGAGGAAAAAAACTAAGAAAAACTGAGAAATAAAGACTGAAAAAATTGAGGAAAATCTTCGGAAAAAACTGTGAAAAAAAAGAAGAACTGAGAAAAAAAACTGAGCAAAAAACTGACTTGAAAAACTGAGCAGAAAAACTGAGCAGAAAAACTGAGAAAAAAAACTATTAAAATAACTGAAGAAAAACGGAGGAAAAATCTGAGAAGAAAAACTGAGAAAAAAAGAAGAACTGAGAAAAAAAACTGAAGAAAAATTTAGAAAAAAACTGTGTAAATAACTGAAAAAAAAGAAGAACTGAGAAAAAAACTGAGAAAAAAACTGATTAAAAAAACTGAAGAAAAACGGAGGAAAAAAACTGAGAAGAAAAACTGAGAAAAAAAGACTGAAAAAACTGAAGAAAAACGGAGGAAAAAAAGTGAGAAAAAAAACTATCAAAAAAAACTGAAGAAAAACGGAGGAAAAGAACTGAGAGGAAAACTGAGAAAAAAAGACTGAAAAAACTGAAGTAAAACTTAGAAAAAATCTGTGAAAAAAAGTGTGAAAAAAAAGAACTGAGAAAAAAAACTGAAGAAAAATTTAGAAAAAAACTGTGTAAAATACTGAAAAAAAATCAAAACTGAGAAAAAAACTGTGAAAAAACTGTGAAATAAAGAACTGAGAAAAAAAACTGAAGAAAAGTTTAGAAAAAAACTGAAAAAAAAGAAAAACTGAGAAAAAAAACTGAGAAAAAACGGAGGAAAAAAACTGAGAAGAAAAACTGAGAAAATAAGTACTGAGAAGAAAAACTGGGAAAAAAAACTGACAAGAAAAACTGAGCAGAAAAACTGAGCAGAAAAACTTAGAAAAAATCTGTGAAAAAAACTGTGAAGAAAAAGAAGAAGAGAGAAGAAAAACTGAGAAAAAAACTGATTAGAAAAACTGAGCAGAAAAACTGAGAAAAAAAACTATCAAAAAAAACTGAGAAGAAAAACAGAAAAAATGGCTGAAAAAATTGAAGAAAAACTTAGAAAAAATCTGTGAAAAAAACTGTGAAAAAAAAGAACTGAGAAAAAAAACTGAAGACAAATTTAGAAAAAAACTGTGTAAAAAACTGAAAAAAAAGCAAAACTGAGAAAAAAACTGTGAAAAAACTGTGAAATAAAGAACTGAGAAAAAAAACTGAAGAAAAATTTAGAAAAAAACTGAAAAAAAAGAAAAACTGAGAAAAAAAACTGAGAAAAAACTGACTAGAAAAACTGAGCAGAAAAACTGAGCAGAAAAACTGAGAAAAAAAGACTGAAAAAACTGAAGAAAAACTTAGAAAAAAACAGTGAAAAAAACTGTGAAAAAAAGGTGAACTGAGAAGAAAAACTGAAGAAAAATTTAGAAAAAATCTGTGAAAAAAACTGTGAAAAATAAGAAGTGAGAAGAAAAACTGAGAATAAACTGATTAGAAAAACTGATTAGAAAAACTGAGCAGAAAAACTGAGAAAAAAAACGATTAAAAAAAACTGAAGAAAAACGGAGGAAAAAAACTGAGAAGAAAAACTGAGAAAAAAAGACTGAAAAAACTGAAGAAAAACTTAGAAAAAATCTGTGAAAAAAACTGAAAAAAAAGAACTAAGAAAAACTGAGAAAAAAACTGACGAGAAAAACTGAGCTGAAAAACTGAGAAAAAACTGAAGAAAAACCGAGGAAAAAAACTGAGAAGAAAAACTGAGAAAAAAAGACTTAAAAAATTGAAGAAAAACTTAGAAAAAAACTGTGAATAAAAAGAACTGAGAAGAAAAACTGAAGAAAAATTTCGAAAAAAACTGACAAAAACTGAAAAAAATGAAGAACTGAGAAAAAAACTGAGAAAAAGCTGACTAGAAAAACTGAGCTGAAAAACTGAGCAAAAAACTATTAAAAAAAACTGAAGAAAAACCGAGGAAAAAACTGAGAAGAAAAACTGAGAAAAAAAGACTTAAAAAATTGAAGAAAAACTTAGAAAAAAACTGTGAATAAAAAGAACTGAGAAGAAAAACTGAAGAAAAATTTAGAAAAAAACTGATAAAAACTGAAAAAAATGAAGAACTGAGAAAAAAAACTGAGAAAAAGCTGACTAGAAAAACTAAGCAGAAAAACTGAGAAAAAAAACTATTAAAAAAAAGTGAAGAAAAACGGAGGAAAAAAACTAAGAAAAACTGAGAAATAAAGACTGAAAAAATTGAGGAAAATCTTCGGAAAAAACTGTGAAAAAAAAGAAGAACTGAGAAAAAAAACTGAGCAAAAAACTGACTTGAAAAACTGAGCAGAAAAACTGAGCAGAAAAACTGAGAAAAAAAACTATTAAAATAACTGAAGAAAAACGGAGGAAAAATCTGAGAAGAAAAACTGAGAAAAAAAGAAGAACTGAGAAAAAAAACTGAAGAAAAATTTAGAAAAAAACTGTGTAAATAACTGAAAAAAAAGAAGAACTGAGAAAAAAACTGAGAAAAAAACTGATTAAAAAAACTGAAGAAAAACGGAGGAAAAAAACTAAGAAGAAAAACTGAGAAAAAAAGAACTGAGAAGAAAAACTGGGAAAAAAACTGACAAGAAAAACTGAGCAGAAAAACTGAGCAGAAAAATTTAGAAAAAATCTGGGGAAAAAACTGCGCAAAAAAACTAAGAAGAACAACTGAGAAAAAGTAAATAAATAAAATGAGAAAAACTGAGAAGAAAAACGGAGAAAAAAACTGTGAACAATAAAACTAAGAAAAAACTGAGAAAAAAACGACGAAGAACTGAGCAGAAAAACTGAGAAAAAAACTATTAAAAAAAACTGAGAAGAAAAACGGAGGAAAAAAACTGAGAAGAAAAAGAACTGAGAAGAAAAACTGAGAAAAAAACTGACTAGAAAAACTGAGCAGAAAAACTGAGAAAAGAAATATTTAAAAAACGGAGAAGAAAAACGGAGGAAAAAAATTGACGAGAAAAACTGAGCAGAAAAACGGAGGAAAAAAACTGAGAAGAAAAACTGAGAAAAAAAGACTGAAAAAAATAGAAAAACTGAGAAACAAGGATTGAAAAAACTGAAGGAAAACTTTGAAAAAAACTATGAAAAAAACTGTGAAAAAAAAGAAGAACTGAGCAGAAAAACTGAGCAGAAAAACTATTAAAAAAAAGTGAAGAAAAACGGAGGAAAAAAACTAAGAAAAACTGAGAAATAAAGACTGAAAAAATTGAGGAAAATCTTCGGAAAAAACTGTGAAAAAAAAGAAGAACTGAGAAAAAAAACTGAGCAAAAAACTGACTTGAAAAACTGAGCAGAAAAACTGAGCAGAAAAACTGAGAAAAAAAACTATTAAAATAACTGAAGAAAAACGGAGGAAAAATCTGAGAAGAAAAACTGAGAAAAAAAGAAGAACTGAGAAAAAAAACTGAAGAAAAATTTAGAAAAAAACTGTGTAAATAACTGAAAAAAAAGAAGAACTGAGAAAAAAACTGAGAAAAAAACTGATTAAAAAAACTGAAGAAAAACGGAGGAAAAAAACTGAGAAGAAAAACTGAGAAAAAAAGAACTGAGAAGAAAAACTGGGAAAAAAACTGACAAGAAAAACTGACTAGAAAAACTGAGCAGAAAAACTGACGAGAAAAACAGAGCAGAAAAACTGAGCAGAAGAACTGTGAAAAAAACTGTGAAAAAAAGAAGATCTGAGAAGAAAAACTGAGAAAAAAAGAATGAAAAAACTGAAGAAAAACTTAGAAAAAATCTGTGGAAAAAAGTGTGAAAAAAAAGAACTGAGAAAAAAAACTGAAGAAAAATTTAGAAAAAAACTGTGTAAAATACTGAAAAAAAATCAAAACTGAGAAAAAAACTGTGAAAAAACTGTGAAATAAAGAACTGAGAAAAAAAACTGAAGAAAAGTTTAGAAAAAAACTGAAAAAAAAGAAAAACTGAGAAAAAAAACTGAGAAAAAACGGAGGAAAAAAACTGAGAAGAAAAACTGAGACAAAAAGTTTGAAAAACCTGAAGAAAAACTTATAAAAAAACGGTGAAAAAAACTGTGAAAAAAAAGAACTGAGAAGAAAAATTGAGAAAAAAACTGACTAGAAAAACTGAGCAGAAAAACTGAGAAAAAATATTTAAAAAACGGAGAAGAAAAACGGAGGAAAAAAATTGACGAGAAAAACTGAGCAGAAAAACTGAGCAGAAAAACTGAGAAAAAAAACAATTAAAAAAAACTGAAGAAAAACGGAGGAAAAAAACTGAGAAGAAAAACTGTGAAAAAAAGACTGAAAATACTGAAGAAAAAAGTTAGAAAAATACTGTGAAAATAACTGTGAAAAAAAAGAACTGAGAAAAAAAACTGAAGAAAAATTTAGAAAAAAACTGAAAAAAACTGAAAAAAAAGAACTGAGAAAAAAACTGAGAAAAAATTGACTAGAAAAACTGAGCAGAAAAACTGAGCAGAACAACTGAGAAAAAAAACTATTAAAAAATACTGAAGAAAAACGGAGGAAAAAAATGAGAAGAAAAACAGAAAAAAAGGCTGAAAAAATTGAAGAAAAACTTTGAAAAAATCTGTGAAAAAAACTGTGAAAAAAACGAAGAGAGAAGAAAAACTGAGAAAAAACTGATTAGAAAAACTGAGCAGAAAAACTGAGCAGAAAAACTGAGAAAAAAAACGATTAAAAAAACTGAAGAAAAACGGAGGAAAAAAACTGAGAAGAAAAACTGAGAAAAAAAGACTGAAAAAACTGAAGAAAAACTTAGAAAAAATCTGTGAAAAAAACTGAAAAAAAAGAACTAAGAAAAACTGAGAAAAAAACTGACGAGAAAAACTGAGCTGAAAAACTGAGAAAAAACACTATTAAAAAAAACTGAAGAAAAACCGAGGAAAAAAACTGAGAAGAAAAACTGAGAAAAAAAGACTTAAAAAATTGAAGAAAAACTTAGAAAAAAACTGTGAATAAAAAGAACTGAGAAGAAAAACTGAAGAAAAATTTCGAAAAAAACTGATAAAAACTGAAAAAAATGAAGAACTGAGAAAAAAAACTGAGAAAAAGCTGACTAGAAAAACTGAGCAGAAAAACTGAGAAAAAAAACTATTAAAAAAAAGTGAAGAAAAACGGAGGAAAAAAACTGAGAAGAAAAACTGAGAAAAAAAGACTTAAAAAATTGAAGAAAAACTTAGAAAAAAACTGTGAATAAAAAGAACTGAGAAGAAAAACTGAAGAAAAATTTAGAAAAAAACTGATAAAAACTGAAAAAAATGAAGAACTGAGAAAAAAAACTGAGAAAAAGCTGACTAGAAAAACTGAGCAGAAAAACTGAGAAAAAAAACTATTAAAAAAAAGTGAAGAAAAACGGAGGAAAAAAACTAAGAAGAAAAACTGAGAAAAAAAGAACTGAGAAGAAAAACTGGGAAAAAAACTGACAAGAAAAACTGAGCAGAAAAACTGAGCAGAAAAACTTAGAAAAAATCTGTGAAAAAAACTGCACAAAAAAACTAAGAAAAACAACTGAGAAAAAGTAAATAAATAAAATGAGAAAAACTGAGAAGAAAAACGGAGAAAAAAACTGTGAACAATAAAACTAAGAAAAAACTGAGAAAAAAACGACGAAGAACTGAGCAGAAAAACTGAGAAAAAAACTATTAAAAAAAACTGAGAAGAAAAACGGAGGAAAAAAACTAAGAAGAAAAACTGAGAAAAAAAGAACTGAGAAGAAAAACTGGGAAAAAAACTGACAAGAAAAACTGAGCAGAAAAACTGAGCAGAAAAACTATTAAAAAAAAGTGAAGAAAAACGGAGGAAAAAAACTAAGAAAAACTGAGAAATAAAGACTGAAAAAATTGAGGAAAATCTTCGGAAAAAACTGTGAAAAAAAAGAAGAACTGAGAAAAAAAAACTGAGCAAAAAACTGACTTGAAAAACTGAGCAGAAAAACTGAGCAGAAAAACTGAGAAAAAAAACTATTAAAATAACTGAAGAAAAACGGAGGAAAAATCTGAGAAGAAAAACTGAGAAAAAAAGAAGAACTGAGAAAAAAAACTGAAGAAAAATTTAGAAAAAAACTGTGTAAATAACTGAAAAAAAAGAAGAACTGAGAAAAAAACTGAGAAAAAAACTGATTAAAAAAACTGAAGAAAAACGGAGGAAAAAAACTAAGAAGAAAAACTGAGAAAAAAAGAACTGAGAAGAAAAACTGGGAAAAAAACTGACAAGAAAAACTGAGCAGAAAAACTGAGCAGAAAAACTATTAAAAAAAAGTGAAGAAAAACGGAGGAAAAAAACTAAGAAAAACTGAGAAATAAAGACTGAAAAAATTGAGGAAAATCTTCGGAAAAAACTGTGAAAAAAAAGAAGAACTGAGAAAAAAAACTGAGCAAAAAACTGACTTGAAAAACTGAGCAGAAAGACTGAGCAGAAAAACTGAGAAAAAAAACTATTAAAATAACTGAAGAAAAACGGAGGAAAAATCTGAGAAGAAAAACTGAGAAAAAAAGAAGAACTGAGAAAAAAAACTGAAGAAAAATTTAGAAATAAACTGTGTAAATAACTGAAAAAAAAGAAGAACTGAGAAAAAAACTGAGAAAAAAACTGATTAAAAAAACTGAAGAAAAACGGAGGAAAAAAACTAAGAAGAAAAACTGAGAAAAAAAGAACTGAGAAGAAAAACTGGGAAAAAAACTGACAAGAAAAACTGAGCAGAAAAACTGAGCAGAAAAACTTAGAAAAAATCTGTGAAAAAAACTGCACAAAAAAACTAAGAAAAACAACTGAGAAAAAGTAAATAAATAAAATGAGAAAAACTGAGAAGAAAAACGGAGAAAAAAACTGTGAACAATAAAACTAAGAAAAAACTGAGAAAAAAACGACGAAGAACTGAGCAGAAAAACTGAGAAAAAAACTATTAAAAAAAACTGAGAAGAAAAACGGAGGAAAAAAACTGAGAAGAAAAAGAACTGAGAAGAAAAACTGAGAAAAAAACTGACTAGAAAAACTGAGCAGAAAAACTGAGAAAAGAAATATTTAAAAAACGGAGAAGAAAAACGGAGGAAAAAAATTGACGAGAAAAACTGAGCAGAAAAACGGAGGAAAAAAACTGAGAAGAAAAACTGAGAAAAAAAGACTGAAAAAAATAGAAAAACTGAGAAACAAGGATTGAAAAAACTGAAGGAAAACTTTGAAAAAAACTATGAAAAAAACTGTGAAAAAAAAGAAGAACTGAGAAGAAAAACTGAGAAAAAAAACTGACGAGAAAAACAGAGCAGAAAAACTGAGCAGAAGAACTGTGAAAAAAACTGAAAAAAAGAAGAACTGAGAAGAAAAACTGAGAAAAAAAGACTGAAAAAACTGAAGAAAAACTTAGAAAAAAACCATGAAAAAAACTGTGAAAAAAAATATTTAAAAAACGGAGAAGAAAAATGGAGGAAAAAAATTGACGAGAAAAACTGAGCAGAAAAACTGAGAAAAAAAACAATAAAAAAAAACTGAAGAGAAATGGAGGAAAAAAAATGAGAAAAAAACTGTGAAAAAAAGACTGAAAAAACTGAAGAAAAAGTTAGAAAAAACTGTGAAAAAACTGTGAAAAAAAAGAACTGAGAAAAAAAACCGAAGAAAAATTTAGAAAAAAACTGAAAAAAACTGAAAAAAAAGAAGAACTGAGAAAAAACTGACTAGAAAAACTGAGCAGAAAAACTGAGCAGAACAACTGAGAAAAATACTGAAGAAAAACGGAGGAAAAAAACTGAGAAGAAAAACAGAAAAAAAGGCTGAAAAAATTGAAGAAAAACTTAGAAAAAAACTGTGAAAAAAACTGTGAAAAAAAAGAACTGAGAAAAAAAACTGAAGAAAAATTTAGAAAAAATCTGTGAAAAAAACTGAAAAAAAAGAAGAGAGAAGAAAAACTGAGAAAAAAAACTGATCAGAAAAACTGAGCAGAAAAACTGAGAAAAAAAGACTGAAAAAACTGAAGAAAAACTTAGAAAAAAACAGTGAAAAAAACTGTGAAAAAAAGGTGAACAGAGAAGAAAAACTGAAGAAAAATTTAGAAAAAATCTGTGAAAAAAACTGAACAGAAAGAAGAAGTGAGAAGAAAAATTGAGAAAAAACTAATTAGAAAAACTGAGCAGAAAAACTGAGCAGAAAAACTGAGAAAAAAAACGATAAAAAAAAACTGAAGAAAAACGGAGGAAAAAAACTGAGAAGAAAAACTGAGAAAAAAGACTGAAAAAACTGAACAAAAACTTAGAAAAAATCTGTGAAAAAAACTGAAAAAAAAGAAGAACTGAGAAGAAAAACTGAGAAAAAAAGACTGAAAAAACTGAAGAAAAACTTAGAAAAAAACCATGAAAAAAACTGTGAAAAAAAATATTTAAAAAACGGAGAAGAAAAACGGAGGAAAAAAATTGACTAGAAAAACTGAGCAGAAAAACTGAGCAGAAAAACTGAGAAAAAAATCAATTAAAAAAAACTGAAGAAAAATGGAGGAAAAAAAATGAGAAAAAAACTGTGAAAAAAAGACTGAAAAAACTGAAGAAAAACTTAGAAAAAATCTGTGAAAAAAACTGTGAAAAAGAAGAAATGAGAAAAAAACTGAAGAAAAAAGAGACAAGAAAAACTGAGCAGAAAAACTGAGCAGAAAAACTGGGAAAATAAATTATTTAAAAAAACTGAAGAAAAACGGAGGAAAAAAACTGAGAAGAAAAACTGAGAAAAAAAGACTGAAAAAACTGAAGAAAAACTTAGAAAAAATCTGTGAAAAAAACTGCGCAAAAAAACTAAGAAAAACAACTGAGAAAAAGTAAATAAATAAAATGAGAAAAACTGAGAAGAAAAACGGAGCAAAAAACTGTGAAAAATAAAACTAAGAAAAAACTGAGAAAAAAACGACGAAGAACTGAGCAGAAAAACTGAGAAATAAAACTATTAAAAAAAACTGAGAAGAAAAACGGAGGAAAAAAACTGAGAAGAAAAACTGAGAAAAAAGACTGAAAAAACTGAAGAAAAACTTCGAAAAAATCTGTGAAAAAAAGTGTGAAAAAAAAGAACTGAGAAAAAAAACTGAAGAAAAATTTAGAAAAAAACTGTGTAAAAAACTGAAAAAAAAGCAAAACTGAGAAAAAAAACTGAAAAAACTGTGAAATAAAGAACTGAGAAAAAAAACTGAAGAAAAGTTTAGAAAAAAACCGAAAAAAAAGAAAAACTGAGAAAAAAAAATGAGAAAAAACGGAGGAAAAAAACTGAGAAGAAAAACTGAGAAAAAAAGAACTGAGAAGAAAAACTGGGAAAAAAACTGACAAGAAAAACTGAGCAGAAAAACTGAGCAGAAAAACTTAGAAAAAATCTGTGAAAAAAACTGCGCCAAAAAACTAAGAAAAACAACTGAGAAAAAGTAAATAAATAAAATGAGAAAAACTGAGAAGAAAAACGGAGAAAAAAACTGTGAAAAATAAAACTAAGAAAAAACTGAGAAAAAAACGACGAAGAACTGAGCAGAAAAACTGAGAAAAAAACTATTAAAAAAAACTGAGAAGAAAAACGGAGGAAAAAAACTGAGAAGAAAAAGAACTGAGAAGAAAAACAGAGAAAAAAAACTGACTAGAAAAACTGAGCAGAAAAACTGACGAGAAAAACAGAGCAGAAAAACTGAGCAGAAGAACTGTGAAAAAAACTGTGAAAAAAAGAAGATCTGAGAAGAAAAACTGAGAAAAAAAGAATGAAAAAACTGAAGAAAAACTTCGAAAAAATCTGTGAAAAAAACTGAAAAAAAAGAAGAACTAAGAAGAAAAACTGAGAAAAACACTGACGAGAAAAACTGAGCAGAAAAACTGAGAAAAAAAACTATTAAAAAAAACTGAAGAAAAACGGAGGAAAAAATCTGAGAAGAAAAACTGAGAAAAAAAGAATGAAAAAACTGAAGAAAAACTTAGAAAAAATCTGTGAAAAAAAGTGTGAAAAAAAAGAACTGAGAAAAAAAACTAAAGAAAAATTTAGAAAAAAACTGTGTAAAAAACTGAAAAAAAAGCAAAACTGAGAAAAAAACTGTGAAAAAACTGTGAAATAAAGAACTGAGAAAAAAAACTGAAGAAAAGTTTAGAAAAAAACTGAAAAAAAAGAAAAACTGAGAAAAAAAGAACTGAGAAGAAAAACTGGGAAAAAAACTGACAAGAAAAACTGAGCAGAAAAACTGAGCAGAAAAACTTAGAAAAAATCTGTGAAAAAAACTGCGCAAAAAAACTAAGAAAAACAACTGAGAAAAAGTAAATAAATGAAATGAGAAAAACTGAGAAGAAAAACGGAGAAAAAAACTGTGAAAAATAAAACTAAGAAAAAACTGAAAAAAAAACGACGAAGAACTGAGCAGAAAAACTGAGAAAAAAACTATTAAAAAAAACTGAGAAGAAAAACGGAGGAAAAAAACTGAGAAGAAAAACAGAGAAAAAAAACTGACTAGAAAAACTGAGCAGAAAAACTGACGAGAAAAACAGAGCAGAAAAACTGAGCAGAAGAACTGTGAAAAAATCTGTGAAAAAAACTGCGCAAAAAAACTAAGAAAAACAACTGAGAAAAAGTAAATAAATAAAATGAGAAAAACTGAGAAGAAAAACGGAGAAAAAAACTGTGAAAAATAAAACTAAGAAAAAACTGAGAAAAAAACGACGAAGAACTGAGCAGAAAAACTGAGAAAAAAACTATTAAAAAAAACTGAGAAGAAAAACGGAGGAAAAAAACTGAGAAGAAAAACAGAGAAAAAAAACTGACTAGAAAAACTGAGCAGAAAAACTGACGAGAAAAACAGAGCAGAAAAACTGAGCAGAAGAACTGTGAAAAAATCTGTGAAAAGAACTGCGCAAAAAAACTAAGAAAAACAACTGAGAAAAAGTAAATAAATAAAATGAGAAAAACTGAGAAGAAAAACGGAGAAAAAAACTGTGAAAAATAAAACTAAGAAAAAACTGAGAAAAAAACGACGAAGAACTGAGCAGAAAAACTGAGAAAAAAACTATTAAAAAAAACTGAGAAGAAAAACGGAGGAAAAAAACTGAGAAGAAAAACAGAGAAAAAAAACTGACTAGAAAAACTGAGCAGAAAAACTGACGAGAAAAACAGAGCAGAAAAACTGAGCAGAAGAACTGTGAAAAAAACTGTGAAAAAAAGAAGATCTGAGAAGAAAAACTGAGAAAAAAAGAATGAAAAAACTGAAGAAAAACTTAGAAAAAATCTGTGAAAAAAGTGTGAAAAAAAAGAACTGAGAAAAAAAACTGAAGAAAAATTTAGAAAAAAACTGTGTAAAATACTGAAAAAAAATCAAAACTGAGAAAAAAACTGTGAAAAAACTGTGAAATAAAGAACTGAGAAAAAAAATGAAGAAAAGTTTAGAAAAAAACTGAAAAAAAAGAAAAACTGAGAAAAAAAACTGAGAAAAAACGGAGGAAAAAAACTGAGAAGAAAAACTGAGAAAATAAGAACTGAGAAGAAAAACTGGGGAAAAAACTGACAAGAAAAACTGAGCAGAAAAACTGAGCAGAAAAACTTAGAAAAAATCTGTGAAAAAAACTGTGAAGAAAAAGAAGAAGAGAGAAGAAAAACTGAGAAAAAAACTGATTAGAAAAACTGAGCAGAAAAACTGAGAAAAAAACTATCAAAAAAAACTGAGAAGAAAAACAGAAAAAATGGCTGAAAAAATTGAAGAAAAACTTAGAAAAAAACTGTGAAAAAAACTGTGAAAAAAAAGAACTGAGAAAAAAAACTGAAGACAAATTTAGAAAAAAACTGTAAGAAACTGAAAAAAAAGCAAAACTGAGAAAAAAACTGTGAAAAAACTGTGAAATAAAGAACTGAGAAAAAAAACTGAAGAAAAATTTAGAAATAAACTGAAAAAAAAGAAAAACTGAGAAAAAAAACTGAGAAAAGACTGACTAGAAAAACTGAGCAGAAAAACTGAGCAGAAAAACTGAGAAAAAAAGACTGAAAAAACTGAAGAAAAACTTAGAAAAAAACAGTGAAAAAAACTGTGAAAAAAAGGTGAACTGAGAAGAAAAACTGAAGAAAAATTTAGAAAAAATCTGTGAAAAAAACTGTGAAAAAAAAGAAGTGAGAAGAAAAACTGAGAAAAAACTGATTAGAAAAACTGAGCAGAAAAACTGAGCAGAAAAACTGAGAAAAAAAACGATTAAAAAAAACTGAAGAAAAACGGAGGAAAAAAACTGAGAAGAAAAACTGAGAAAAAAAGACTGAAAAAACTGAAGAAAAACTTAGAAAAAATCTGTGAAAAAAACTGAAAAAAAAGAACTAAGAAAAACTGAGAAAAAAACTGACGAGAAAAACTGAGCTGAAAAACTGAGAAAAAACACTATTAAAAAAACTGAAGAAAAACCGAGGAAAAAAACTGAGAAGAAAAACTGAGAAAAAAAGACTTAAAAAATTGAAGAAAAACTTAGAAAAAAACTGTGAATAAAAAGAACTGAGAAGAAAAACTGAAGAAAAATTTCGAAAAAAACTGATTAAAACTGAAAAAAATGAAGAACTGAGAAAAAAACTGAGAAAAAGCTGACTAGAAAAACTGAGCTGAAAAGCTGAGCAAAAAACTATTAAAAAAAACTGAAGAAAAACCGAGGAAAAAAACTGAGAAGAAAAACTGAGAAAAAAAGACTTAAAAAATTGAAGAAAAACTTAGAAAAAAACTGTGAATAAAAAGAACTGAGAAGAAAAACTGAAGAAAAATTTAGAAAAAAACTGATAAAAACTGAAAAAAATGAAGAACTGAGAAAAAAAACTGAGAAAAAGCTGACTAGAAAAACTGAGCAGAAAAACTGAGAAAAAAAACTATTAAAAAAAAGTGAAGAAAAACGGAGGAAAAAAACTAAGAAAAACTGAGAAATAAAGACTGAAAAAATTGAGGAAAATCTTCGGAAAAAACTGTGAAAAAAAAGAAGAACTGAGAAAAAAAACTGAGCAAAAAACTGACTTGAAAAACTGAGCAGAAAAACTGAGCAGAAAAACTGAGAAAAAAACTATTAAAATAACTGAAGAAAAACGGAGGAAAAATCTGAGAAGAAAAACTGAGAAAAAAAGAAGAACTGAGAAAAAAAACTGAAGAAAAATTTAGAAAAAAACTGTGTAAATAACTGAAAAAAAAGAAGAACTGAGAAAAAAACTGAGAAAAAAACTGATTAAAAAAACTGAAGAAAAACGGAGGAAAAAAACTGAGAAGAAAAACTGAGAAAAAAAGAACTGAGAAGAAAAACTGGGAAAAAAACTGACAAGAAAAACTGACTAGAAAAACTGAGCAGAAAAACTGACGAGAAAAACAGAGCAGAAAAACTGAGCAGAAGAACTGTGAAAAAAACTGTGAAAAAAAGAAGATCTGAGAAGAAAAACTGAGAAAAAAAGAATGAAAAAACTGAAGAAAAACTTAGAAAAAATCTGTGGAAAAAAGTGTGAAAAAAAAGAACTGAGAAAAAAAACTGAAGAAAAATTTAGAAAAAAACTGTGTAAAATACTGAAAAAAAATCAAAACTGAGAAAAAAACTGTGAAAAAACTGTGAAATAAAGAACTGAGAAAAAAAACTGAAGAAAAGTTTAGAAAAAAACTGAAAAAAAAGAAAAACTGAGAAAAAAAACTGAGAAAAAACGGAGGAAAAAAACTGAGAAGAAAAACTGAGACAAAAAGTTTGAAAAACCTGAAGAAAAACTTATAAAAAAACGGTGAAAAAAACTGTGAAAAAAAAGAACTGAGAAGAAAAATTGAGAAAAAAACTGACTAGAAAAACTGAGCAGAAAAACTGAGAAAAAATATTTAAAAAACGGAGAAGAAAAACGGAGGAAAAAAATTGACGAGAAAAACTGAGCAGAAAAACTGAGCAGAAAAACTGAGAAAAAAAACAATTAAAAAAAACTGAAGAAAAACGGAGGAAAAAAACTGAGAAGAAAAACTGTGAAAAAAAGACTGAAAATACTGAAGAAAAAAGTTAGAAAAATACTGTGAAAATAACTGTGAAAAAAAAGAACTGAGAAAAAAAACTGAAGAAAAATTTAGAAAAAAACTGAAAAAAACTGAAAAAAAAGAACTGAGAAAAAAACTGAGAAAAAATTGACTAGAAAAACTGAGCAGAAAAACTGAGCAGAACAACTGAGAAAAAAAACTATTAAAAAATACTGAAGAAAAACGGAGGAAAAAAATGAGAAGAAAAACAGAAAAAAAGGCTGAAAAAATTGAAGAAAAACTTTGAAAAAATCTGTGAAAAAAACTGTGAAAAAAACGAAGAGAGAAGAAAAACTGAGAAAAAACTGATTAGAAAAACTGAGCAGAAAAACTGAGCAGAAAAACTGAGAAAAAAAACGATTAAAAAAACTGAAGAAAAACGGAGGAAAAAAACTGAGAAGAAAAACTGAGAAAAAAAGACTGAAAAAACTGAAGAAAAACTTAGAAAAAATCTGTGAAAAAAACTGAAAAAAAAGAACTAAGAAAAACTGAGAAAAAAACTGACGAGAAAAACTGAGCTGAAAAACTGAGAAAAAACACTATTAAAAAAAACTGAAGAAAAACCGAGGAAAAAAACTGAGAAGAAAAACTGAGAAAAAAAGACTTAAAAAATTGAAGAAAAACTTAGAAAAAAACTGTGAATAAAAAGAACTGAGAAGAAAAACTGAAGAAAAATTTCGAAAAAAACTGATAAAAACTGAAAAAAATGAAGAACTGAGAAAAAAACTGAGAAAAAGCTGACTAGAAAAACTGAGCAGAAAAACTGAGAAAAAAAACTATTAAAAAAAAGTGAAGAAAAACGGAGGAAAAAAACTAAGAAAAACTGAGAAATAAAGACTGAAAAAATTGAGGAAAATCTTCGGAAAAAACTGTGAAAAAAAAGAAGAACTGAGAAAAAAAAACTGAGCAAAAAACTGACTTGAAAAACTGAGCAGAAAAACTGAGCAGAAAAACTGAGAAAAAAAACTATTAAAATAACTGAAGAAAAACGGAGGAAAAATCTGAGAAGAAAAACTGAGAAAAAAAGAAGAACTGAGAAAAAAAACTGAAGAAAAATTTAGAAAAAAACTGTGTAAATAACTGAAAAAAAAGAAGAACTGAGAAAAAAACTGAGAAAAAAACTGATTAAAAAAACTGAAGAAAAACGGAGGAAAAAAACTAAGAACAAAAACTGAGAAAAAAAGAACTGAGAAGAAAAACTGGGAAAAAAACTGACAAGAAAAACTGAGCAGAAAAACTGAGCAGAAAAATTTAGAAAAAAACTGGGGAAAAAACTGCGCAAAAAAACTAAGAAGAACAACTGAGAAAAAGTAAATAAATAAAATGAGAAAAACTGAGAAGAAAAACGGAGAAAAAAACTGTGAACAATAAAACTAAGAAAAAACTGAGAAAAAAACGACGAAGAACTGAGCAGAAAAACTGAGAAAAAAACTATTAAAAAAAACTGAGAAGAAAAACGGAGGAAAAAAACTGAGAAGAAAAAGAACTGAGAAGAAAAACTGAGAAAAAAACTGACTAGAAAAACTGAGCAGAAAAACTGAGAAAAGAAATATTTAAAAAACGGAGAAGAAAAACGGAGGAAAAAAATTGACGAGAAAAACTGAGCAGAAAAACGGAGGAAAAAAACTGAGAAGAAAAACAATTAAAAAAAACTGAAGAAAAACGGAGGAAAAAAACTGAGAAGAAAAACTGTGAAAAAAAGACTGAAAATACTGAAGAAAAAAGTTAGAAAAATACTGTGAAAATAACTGTGAAAAAAAAGAACTGAGAAAAAAAACTGAAGAAAAATTTAGAAAAAAACTGAAAAAAACTGAAAAAAAAGAACTGAGAAAAAAACTGAGAAAAAATTGACTAGAAAAACTGAGCAGAAAAACTGAGCAGAACAACTGAGAAAAAAAACTATTAAAAAATACTGAAGAAAAACGGAGGAAAAAAATGAGAAGAAAAACAGAAAAAAAGGCTGAAAAAATTGAAGAAAAACTTTGAAAAAATCTGTGAAAAAAACTGTGAAAAAAACGAAGAGAGAAGAAAAACTGAGAAAAAACTGATTAGAAAAACTGAGCAGAAAAACTGAGCAGAAAAACTGAGAAAAAAAACGATTAAAAAAACTGAAGAAAAACGGAGGAAAAAAACTGAGAAGAAAAACTGAGAAAAAAAGACTGAAAAAACTGAAGAAAAACTTAGAAAAAATCTGTGAAAAAAACTGAAAAAAAAGAACTAAGAAAAACTGAGAAAAAAACTGACGAGAAAAACTGAGCTGAAAAACTGAGAAAAAACACTATTAAAAAAAACTGAAGAAAAACCGAGGAAAAAAACTGAGAAGAAAAACTGAGAAAAAAAGACTTAAAAAATTGAAGAAAAACTTAGAAAAAAACTGTGAATAAAAAGAACTGAGAAGAAAAACTGAAGAAAAATTTCGAAAAAAACTGATAAAAACTGAAAAAAATGAAGAACTGAGAAAAAAACTGAGAAAAAGCTGACTAGAAAAACTGAGCTGAAAAACTGAGCAAAAAACTATTAAAAAAAACTGAAGAAAAACCGAGGAAAAAACTGAGCAGAAAAACTGAGAAAAAAAGACTGAAAAAACTGAAGAAAAACTTAGAAAAAAACAGTGAAAAAAACTGTGAAAAAAAGGTGAACTGAGAAGAAAAACTGAAGAAAAATTTAGAAAAAATCTGTGAAAAAAACTGTGAAAAATAAGAAGTGAGAAGAAAAACTGAGAATAAACTGATTAGAAAAACTGATTAGAAAAACTGAGCAGAAAAACTGAGAAAAAAAACGATTAAAAAAAACTGAAGAAAAACGGAGGAAAAAAACTGAGAAGAAAAACTGAGAAAAAAAGACTGAAAAAACTGAAGAAAAACTTAGAAAAAATCTGTGAAAAAAACTGAAAAAAAAGAACTAAGAAAAACTGAGAAAAAAACTGACGAGAAAAACTGAGCTGAAAAACTGAGAAAAAACACTATTAAAAAAACTGAAGAAAAACCGAGGAAAAAAACTGAGAAGAAAAACTGAGAAAAAAAGACTTAAAAAATTGAAGAAAAACTTAGAAAAAAACTGTGAATAAAAAGAACTGAGAAGAAAAACTGAAGAAAAATTTCGAAAAAAACTGATTAAAACTGAAAAAAATGAAGAACTGAGAAAAAAACTGAGAAAAAGCTGACTAGAAAAACTGAGCTGAAAAGCTGAGCAAAAAACTATTAAAAAAAACTGAAGAAAAACCGAGGAAAAAAACTGAGAAGAAAAACTGAGAAAAAAAGACTTAAAAAATTGAAGAAAAACTTAGAAAAAAACTGTGAATAAAAAGAACTGAGAAGAAAAACTGAAGAAAAATTTAGAAAAAAACTGATAAAAACTGAAAAAAATGAAGAACTGAGAAAAAAAACTGAGAAAAAGCTGACTAGAAAAACTGAGCAGAAAAACTGAGAAAAAAAACTATTAAAAAAAAGTGAAGAAAAACGGAGGAAAAAAACTAAGAAAAACTGAGAAATAAAGACTGAAAAAATTGAGGAAAATCTTCGGAAAAAACTGTGAAAAAAAAGAAGAACTGAGAAAAAAAACTGAGCAAAAAACTGACTTGAAAAACTGAGCAGAAAAACTGAGCAGAAAAACTGAGAAAAAAAACTATTAAAATAACTGAAGAAAAACGGAGGAAAAATCTGAGAAGAAAAACTGAGAAAAAAAGAAGAACTGAGAAAAAAAACTGAAGAAAAATTTAGAAAAAAACTGTGTAAATAACTGAAAAAAAAGAAGAACTGAGAAAAAAACTGAGAAAAAAACTGATTAAAAAAACTGAAGAAAAACGGAGGAAAAAAACTGAGAAGAAAAACTGAGAAAAAAAGAACTGAGAAGAAAAACTGGGAAAAAAACTGACAAGAAAAACTGACTAGAAAAACTGAGCAGAAAAACTGACGAGAAAAACAGAGCAGAAAAACTGAGCAGAAGAACTGTGAAAAAAACTGTGAAAAAAAGAAGATCTGAGAAGAAAAACTGAGAAAAAAAGAATGAAAAAACTGAAGAAAAACTTAGAAAAAATCTGTGGAAAAAA
This sequence comes from Pristiophorus japonicus, assembly GCF_044704955.1. Lineage (NCBI taxonomy): Eukaryota > Metazoa > Chordata > Chondrichthyes > Pristiophoridae > Pristiophorus > Pristiophorus japonicus. The sequence continues at coordinate 11,221,074 of NC_092005.1, forward strand.
GTGTGAAAAAAAAGAACTGAGAAAAAAAACTGAAGAAAAATTTAGAAAAAAACTGTGTAAAATACTGAAAAAAAATCAAAACTGAGAAAAAAACTGTGAAAAAACTGTGAAATAAAGAACTGAGAAAAAAAACTGAAGAAAAGTTTAGAAAAAAACTGAAAAAAAAGAAAAACTGAGAAAAAAAACTGAGAAAAAACGGAGGAAAAAAACTGAGAAGAAAAACTGAGACAAAAAGTTTGAAAAACCTGAAGAAAAACTTATAAAAAAACGGTGAAAAAAACTGTGAAAAAAAAGAACTGAGAAGAAAAATTGAGAAAAAAACTGACTAGAAAAACTGAGCAGAAAAACTGAGAAAAAATATTTAAAAAACGGAGAAGAAAAACGGAGGAAAAAAATTGACGAGAAAAACTGAGCAGAAAAACTGAGCAGAAAAACTGAGAAAAAAAACAATTAAAAAAAACTGAAGAAAAACGGAGGAAAAAAACTGAGAAGAAAAACTGTGAAAAAAAGACTGAAAATACTGAAGAAAAAAGTTAGAAAAATACTGTGAAAATAACTGTGAAAAAAAAGAACTGAGAAAAAAAACTGAAGAAAAATTTAGAAAAAAACTGAAAAAAACTGAAAAAAAAGAACTGAGAAAAAAACTGAGAAAAAATTGACTAGAAAAACTGAGCAGAAAAACTGAGCAGAACAACTGAGAAAAAAAACTATTAAAAAATACTGAAGAAAAACGGAGGAAAAAAATGAGAAGAAAAACAGAAAAAAAGGCTGAAAAAATTGAAGAAAAACTTTGAAAAAATCTGTGAAAAAAACTGTGAAAAAAACGAAGAGAGAAGAAAAACTGAGAAAAAACTGATTAGAAAAACTGAGCAGAAAAACTGAGCAGAAAAACTGAGAAAAAAAACGATTAAAAAAACTGAAGAAAAACGGAGGAAAAAAACTGAGAAGAAAAACTGAGAAAAAAAGACTGAAAAAACTGAAGAAAAACTTAGAAAAAATCTGTGAAAAAAACTGAAAAAAAAGAACTAAGAAAAACTGAGAAAAAAACTGACGAGAAAAACTGAGCTGAAAAACTGAGAAAAAACACTATTAAAAAAAACTGAAGAAAAACCGAGGAAAAAAACTGAGAAGAAAAACTGAGAAAAAAAGACTTAAAAAATTGAAGAAAAACTTAGAAAAAAACTGTGAATAAAAAGAACTGAGAAGAAAAACTGAAGAAAAATTTCGAAAAAAACTGATAAAAACTGAAAAAAATGAAGAACTGAGAAAAAAACTGAGAAAAAGCTGACTAGAAAAACTGAGCAGAAAAACTGAGAAAAAAAACTATTAAAAAAAAGTGAAGAAAAACGGAGGAAAAAAACTAAGAAAAACTGAGAAATAAAGACTGAAAAAATTGAGGAAAATCTTCGGAAAAAACTGTGAAAAAAAAGAAGAACTGAGAAAAAAAAACTGAGCAAAAAACTGACTTGAAAAACTGAGCAGAAAAACTGAGCAGAAAAACTGAGAAAAAAAACTATTAAAATAACTGAAGAAAAACGGAGGAAAAATCTGAGAAGAAAAACTGAGAAAAAAAGAAGAACTGAGAAAAAAAACTGAAGAAAAATTTAGAAAAAAACTGTGTAAATAACTGAAAAAAAAGAAGAACTGAGAAAAAAACTGAGAAAAAAACTGATTAAAAAAACTGAAGAAAAACGGAGGAAAAAAACTAAGAACAAAAACTGAGAAAAAAAGAACTGAGAAGAAAAACTGGGAAAAAAACTGACAAGAAAAACTGAGCAGAAAAACTGAGCAGAAAAATTTAGAAAAAAACTGGGGAAAAAACTGCGCAAAAAAACTAAGAAGAACAACTGAGAAAAAGTAAATAAATAAAATGAGAAAAACTGAGAAGAAAAACGGAGAAAAAAACTGTGAACAATAAAACTAAGAAAAAACTGAGAAAAAAACGACGAAGAACTGAGCAGAAAAACTGAGAAAAAAACTATTAAAAAAAACTGAGAAGAAAAACGGAGGAAAAAAACTGAGAAGAAAAAGAACTGAGAAGAAAAACTGAGAAAAAAACTGACTAGAAAAACTGAGCAGAAAAACTGAGAAAAGAAATATTTAAAAAACGGAGAAGAAAAACGGAGGAAAAAAATTGACGAGAAAAACTGAGCAGAAAAACGGAGGAAAAAAACTGAGAAGAAAAACAATTAAAAAAAACTGAAGAAAAACGGAGGAAAAAAACTGAGAAGAAAAACTGTGAAAAAAAGACTGAAAATACTGAAGAAAAAAGTTAGAAAAATACTGTGAAAATAACTGTGAAAAAAAAGAACTGAGAAAAAAAACTGAAGAAAAATTTAGAAAAAAACTGAAAAAAACTGAAAAAAAAGAACTGAGAAAAAAACTGAGAAAAAATTGACTAGAAAAACTGAGCAGAAAAACTGAGCAGAACAACTGAGAAAAAAAACTATTAAAAAATACTGAAGAAAAACGGAGGAAAAAAATGAGAAGAAAAACAGAAAAAAAGGCTGAAAAAATTGAAGAAAAACTTTGAAAAAATCTGTGAAAAAAACTGTGAAAAAAACGAAGAGAGAAGAAAAACTGAGAAAAAACTGATTAGAAAAACTGAGCAGAAAAACTGAGCAGAAAAACTGAGAAAAAAAACGATTAAAAAAACTGAAGAAAAACGGAGGAAAAAAACTGAGAAGAAAAACTGAGAAAAAAAGACTGAAAAAACTGAAGAAAAACTTAGAAAAAATCTGTGAAAAAAACTGAAAAAAAAGAACTAAGAAAAACTGAGAAAAAAACTGACGAGAAAAACTGAGCTGAAAAACTGAGAAAAAACACTATTAAAAAAAACTGAAGAAAAACCGAGGAAAAAAACTGAGAAGAAAAACTGAGAAAAAAAGACTTAAAAAATTGAAGAAAAACTTAGAAAAAAACTGTGAATAAAAAGAACTGAGAAGAAAAACTGAAGAAAAATTTCGAAAAAAACTGATAAAAACTGAAAAAAATGAAGAACTGAGAAAAAAACTGAGAAAAAGCTGACTAGAAAAACTGAGCTGAAAAACTGAGCAAAAAACTATTAAAAAAAACTGAAGAAAAACCGAGGAAAAAACTGAGAAGAAAAACTGAGAAAAAAAGACTTAAAAAATTGAAGAAAAACTTAGAAAAAAACTGTGAATAAAAAGAACTGAGAAGAAAAACTGAAGAAAAATTTAGAAAAAAACTGATAAAAACTGAAAAAAATGAAGAACTGAGAAAAAAAACTGAGAAAAAGCTGACTAGAAAAACTGAGCAGAAAAACTGAGAAAAAAAACTATTAAAAAAAAGTGAAGAAAAACGGAGGAAAAAAACTAAGAAGAAAAACTGAGAAAAAAAGAACTGAGAAGAAAAACTGGGAAAAAAACTGACAAGAAAAACTGAGCAGAAAAACTGAGCAGAAAAACTTAGAAAAAATCTGTGAAAAAAACTGCACAAAAAAACTAAGAAAAACAACTGAGAAAAAGTAAATAAATAAAATGAGAAAAACTGAGAAGAAAAACGGAGAAAAAAACTGTGAACAATAAAACTAAGAAAAAACTGAGAAAAAAACGACGAAGAACTGAGCAGAAAAACTGAGAAAAAAACTATTAAAAAAAACTGAGAAGAAAAACGGAGGAAAAAAACTAAGAAGAAAAACTGAGAAAAAAAGAACTGAGAAGAAAAACTGGGAAAAAAACTGACAAGAAAAACTGAGCAGAAAAACTGAGCAGAAAAACTATTAAAAAAAAGTGAAGAAAAACGGAGGAAAAAAACTAAGAAAAACTGAGAAATAAAGACTGAAAAAATTGAGGAAAATCTTCGGAAAAAACTGTGAAAAAAAAGAAGAACTGAGAAAAAAAAACTGAGCAAAAAACTGACTTGAAAAACTGAGCAGAAAAACTGAGCAGAAAAACTGAGAAAAAAAACTATTAAAATAACTGAAGAAAAACGGAGGAAAAATCTGAGAAGAAAAACTGAGAAAAAAAGAAGAACTGAGAAAAAAAACTGAAGAAAAATTTAGAAAAAAACTGTGTAAATAACTGAAAAAAAAGAAGAACTGAGAAAAAAACTGAGAAAAAAACTGATTAAAAAAACTGAAGAAAAACGGAGGAAAAAAACTAAGAAGAAAAACTGAGAAAAAAAGAACTGAGAAGAAAAACTGGGAAAAAAACTGACAAGAAAAACTGAGCAGAAAAACTGAGCAGAAAAACTATTAAAAAAAAGTGAAGAAAAACGGAGGAAAAAAACTAAGAAAAACTGAGAAATAAAGACTGAAAAAATTGAGGAAAATCTTCGGAAAAAACTGTGAAAAAAAAGAAGAACTGAGAAAAAAAACTGAGCAAAAAACTGACTTGAAAAACTGAGCAGAAAGACTGAGCAGAAAAACTGAGAAAAAAAACTATTAAAATAACTGAAGAAAAACGGAGGAAAAATCTGAGAAGAAAAACTGAGAAAAAAAGAAGAACTGAGAAAAAAAACTGAAGAAAAATTTAGAAATAAACTGTGTAAATAACTGAAAAAAAAGAAGAACTGAGAAAAAAACTGAGAAAAAAACTGATTAAAAAAACTGAAGAAAAACGGAGGAAAAAAACTAAGAAGAAAAACTGAGAAAAAAAGAACTGAGAAGAAAAACTGGGAAAAAAACTGACAAGAAAAACTGAGCAGAAAAACTGAGCAGAAAAACTTAGAAAAAATCTGTGAAAAAAACTGCACAAAAAAACTAAGAAAAACAACTGAGAAAAAGTAAATAAATAAAATGAGAAAAACTGAGAAGAAAAACGGAGAAAAAAACTGTGAACAATAAAACTAAGAAAAAACTGAGAAAAAAACGACGAAGAACTGAGCAGAAAAACTGAGAAAAAAACTATTAAAAAAAACTGAGAAGAAAAACGGAGGAAAAAAACTGAGAAGAAAAAGAACTGAGAAGAAAAACTGAGAAAAAAACTGACTAGAAAAACTGAGCAGAAAAACTGAGAAAAGAAATATTTAAAAAACGGAGAAGAAAAACGGAGGAAAAAAATTGACGAGAAAAACTGAGCAGAAAAACGGAGGAAAAAAACTGAGAAGAAAAACTGAGAAAAAAAGACTGAAAAAAATAGAAAAACTGAGAAAAAAGGATTGAAAAAACTGAAGGAAAACTTTGAAAAAAACTATGAAAAAAACTGTGAAAAAAAAGAAGAACTGAGAAGAAAAACTGAGAAAAAAAAACTGACGAGAAAAACAGAGCAGAAAAACTGAGCAGAAGAACTGTGAAAAAAACTGAAAAAAAGAAGAACTGAGAAGAAAAACTGAGAAAAAAAGACTGAAAAAACTGAAGAAAAACTTAGAAAAAAACCATGAAAAAAACTGTGAAAAAAAATATTTAAAAAACGGAGAAGAAAAATGGAGGAAAAAAATTGACGAGAAAAACTGAGCAGAAAAACTGAGAAAAAAAAACAATAAAAAAAAACTGAAGAGAAATGGAGGAAAAAAAATGAGAAAAAAACTGTGAAAAAAAGACTGAAAAAACTGAAGAAAAAGTTAGAAAAAACTGTGAAAAAACTGTGAAAAAAAAGAACTGAGAAAAAAAACCGAAGAAAAATTTAGAAAAAAACTGAAAAAAACTGAAAAAAAAGAAGAACTGAGAAAAAACTGACTAGAAAAACTGAGCAGAAAAACTGAGCAGAACAACTGAGAAAAATACTGAAGAAAAACGGAGGAAAAAAACTGAGAAGAAAAACAGAAAAAAAGGCTGAAAAAATTGAAGAAAAACTTAGAAAAAAACTGTGAAAAAAACTGTGAAAAAAAAGAACTGAGAAAAAAAACTGAAGAAAAATTTAGAAAAAATCTGTGAAAAAAACTGAAAAAAAAGAAGAGAGAAGAAAAACTGAGAAAAAAAACTGATCAGAAAAACTGAGCAGAAAAACTGAGAAAAAAAGACTGAAAAAACTGAAGAAAAACTTAGAAAAAAACAGTGAAAAAAACTGTGAAAAAAAGAAGATCTGAGAAGAAAAACTGAGAAAAAAAGAATGAAAAAACTGAAGAAAAACTTAGAAAAAATCTGTGAAAAAAAGTGTGAAAAAAAAGAACTGAGAAAAAAAACTGAAGAAAAATTTAGAAAAAAACTGTGTAAAAAACTGAAAAAAAAGCAAAACTGAGAAAAAAACTGAGAAAAAAACTGATTAGAAAAACTGAAGAAAAACGGAGGAAAAAAACTGAGAAAAAAAGAACTGAGAAGAAAAACTGGGAAAAAAACTGACAAGAAAAACTGAGCAGAAAAACTGAGCAGAAAAATTTAGAAAAAATCTGGGGAAAAAACTGCGCAAAAAAACTAAGAAGAAAAACTGAGAAAAAGTAAATAAATAAAATGAGAAAAACTGAGAAGAAAAACGGAGAAAAAAACTGTGAAAATAAAACTAAGAAAAAATTGAGAATAAAACGACGAAGAACTGAGCAGAAAAACTGAGAAAAAACGATTAAAAAAAACTGAAGAGAAACGGAGGAAAAAAACTGAGTAGAAAAACTGAGAAAAAAAGACTGAAAAAATTGAAGAAAAACTTAGAAAAAATCTGTGAAAAAAACTGTGAAAAAGAAGAAATGAGAAAAAAACTGAAGAAAAAAGAGACAAGAAAAACTGAGCAGAAAAACTGAGCAGAAAAACTGGGAAAATAAATTATTTAAAAAAACTGAAGAAAAACGGAGGAAAAAAACTGAGAAGAAAAACTGAGAAAAAAAGACTGAAAAAACTGAAGAAAAACTTCGAAAAAATCTGTGAAAAAAAGTGTGAAAAAAAAGAACTGAGAAAAAAAACTGAAGAAAAATTTAGAAAAAAACTGTGTAAAAAACTGAAAAAAAAGCAAAACTGAGAAAAAAAACTGTGAAAAAACTGTGAAATAAAGAACTGAGAAAAAAAACTGAAGAAAAGTTTAGAAAAAAACCGAAAAAAAAGAAAAACTGAGAAAAAAAACTGAGAAAAAACGGAGGAAAAAAACTGAGAAGAAAAACTGAGAAAAAAAGAACTGAGAAGAAAAACTGGGAAAAAAACTGACAAGAAAAACTGAGCAGAAAAACTGAGCAGAAAAACTTAGAAAACATCTGTGAAAAAAACTGCGCCAAAAAACTAAGAAAAACAACTGAGAAAAAGTAAATAAATAAAATGAGAAAAACTGAGAAGAAAAACGGAGAAAAAAACTGTGAAAAATAAAACTAAGAAAAAACTGAGAAAAAAACGACGAAGAACTGAGCAGAAAAACTGAGAAAAAAACTATTAAAAAAAACTGAGAAGAAAAACGGAGGAAAAAAACTGAGAAGAAAAAGAACTGAGAAGAAAAACAGAGAAAAATAACTGACTAGAAAAACTGAGCAGAAAAACTGACGAGAAAAACAGAGCAGAAAAACTGAGCAGAAGAACTGTGAAAAAAACTGTGAAAAAAAGAAGATCTGAGAAGAAAAACTGAGAAAAAAAGAATGAAAAAACTGAAGAAAAACTTAGAAAAAATCTGTGAAAAAAACTGAAAAAAAAGAAGAACTAAGAAGAAAAACTGAGAAAAAAACTGACGAGAAAAACTGAGCAGAAAAACTGAGAAAAAAAACTATTAAAAAAAACTGAAGAAAAACGGAGGAAAAAATCTGAGAAGAAAAACTGAGAAAAACAGAATGAAAAAACTGAAGAAAAACTTAGAAAACATCTGTGAAAAAAACTGCGCCAAAAAACTAAGAAAAACAACTGAGAAAAAGTAAATAAATAAAATGAGAAAAACTGAGAAGAAAAACGGAGAAAAAAACTGTGAAAAATAAAACTAAGAAAAAACTGAGAAAAAAACGACGAAGAACTGAGCAGAAAAACTGAGAAAAAAAACTATTAAAAAAAACTGAGAAGAAAAACGGAGGAAAAAAACTGAGAAGAAAAACTGAGAAAAAAGTCTGAAAAAACTGAAGAAAAACTTCGAAAAAATCTGTGAAAAAAACTGAAAAAAAAGAAGAACTAAGAAGAAAAACTGAGAAAAACACTGACGAGAAAAACTGAGCAGAAAAACTGAGAAAAAAAACTATTAAAAAAAACTGAAGAAAAACGGAGGAAAGAATCTGAGAAGAAAAACTGAGAAAAAAAGAATGAAAAAACTGAAGTAAAACTTAGAAAAAAACTGCGTAAAAAACTGAAAAAAAAGCAAAACTGAGAAAAAAAACTGAGAAAAAACTGTGAAATAAAGAACTGAGAAAAAAAACTGAAGAAAAGTTTAGAAAAAAACTGAAAAAAAAGAAAAACTGAGAAAAAAAATGAGAAAAAACGGAGGAAAAAAACTGAGAAGAAAAACGGAGGAAAAAAACTGAGAAGAAAAACAGAGAAAAAAAACTGACTAGAAAAACAGCAGAAAAACTGACGAGAAAAACAGAGCAGAAAAACTGAGCAGAAGAACTGTGAAAAAAACTGTGAAAAAAAGAAGATCTGAGAAGAAAAACTGAGAAAAAAAGAATGAAAAAACTGAAGAAAAACTTAGAAAAAATCTGTGAAAAAAAGTGTGAAAAAAAAGAACTGAGAAAAAAAACTGAAGAAAAATTTAGAAAAAAACTGTGTAAAAAACTGAAAAAAAAGCAAAACTGAGAAAAAAACTGAGAAAAAAACTGATTAGAAAAACTGAAGAAAAACGGAGGAAAAAAACTGAGAAAAAAAGAACTGAGAAGAAAAACTGGGAAAAAAACTGACAAGAAAAACTGAGCAGAAAAACTGAGCAGAAAAATTTAGAAAAAATCTGGGGAAAAAACTGCGCAAAAAAACTAAGAAGAACAACTGAGAAAAAGTAAATAAATAAAATGAGAAAAACTGAGAAGAAAAACGGAGAAAAAAACTGTGAACAATAAAACTAAGAAAAAACTGAGAAAAAAACGACGAAGAACTGAGCAGAAAAACTGAGAAAAAAACTATTAAAAAAAACTGAGAAGAAAAACGGAGGAAAAAAACTGAGAAGAAAAAGAACTGAGAAGAAAAACTGAGAAAAAAACTGACTAGAAAAACTGAGCAGAAAAACTGAGAAAAGAAATATTTAAAAAACGGAGAAGAAAAACGGAGGAAAAAAATTGACGAGAAAAACTGAGCAGAAAAACGGAGGAAAAAAACTGAGAAGAAAAACAATTAAAAAAAACTGAAGAAAAACGGAGGAAAAAAACTGAGAAGAAAAACTGTGAAAAAAAGACTGAAAATACTGAAGAAAAAAGTTAGAAAAATACTGTGAAAATAACTGTGAAAAAAAAGAACTGAGAAAAAAAACTGAAGAAAAATTTAGAAAAAAACTGAAAAAAACTGAAAAAAAAGAACTGAGAAAAAAACTGAGAAAAAATTGACTAGAAAAACTGAGCAGAAAAACTGAGCAGAACAACTGAGAAAAAAAACTATTAAAAAATACTGAAGAAAAACGGAGGAAAAAAATGAGAAGAAAAACAGAAAAAAAGGCTGAAAAAATTGAAGAAAAACTTTGAAAAAATCTGTGAAAAAAACTGTGAAAAAAACGAAGAGAGAAGAAAAACTGAGAAAAAACTGATTAGAAAAACTGAGCAGAAAAACTGAGCAGAAAAACTGAGAAAAAAAACGATTAAAAAAACTGAAGAAAAACGGAGGAAAAAAACTGAGAAGAAAAACTGAGAAAAAAAGACTGAAAAAACTGAAGAAAAACTTAGAAAAAATCTGTGAAAAAAACTGAAAAAAAAGAACTAAGAAAAACTGAGAAAAAAACTGACGAGAAAAACTGAGCTGAAAAACTGAGAAAAAACACTATTAAAAAAAACTGAAGAAAAACCGAGGAAAAAAACTGAGAAGAAAAACTGAGAAAAAAAGACTTAAAAAATTGAAGAAAAACTTAGAAAAAAACTGTGAATAAAAAGAACTGAGAAGAAAAACTGAAGAAAAATTTCGAAAAAAACTGATAAAAACTGAAAAAAATGAAGAACTGAGAAAAAAACTGAGAAAAAGCTGACTAGAAAAACTGAGCTGAAAAACTGAGCAAAAAACTATTAAAAAAAACTGAAGAAAAACCGAGGAAAAAACTGAGAAGAAAAACTGAGAAAAAAAGACTTAAAAAATTGAAGAAAAACTTAGAAAAAAACTGTGAATAAAAAGAACTGAGAAGAAAAACTGAAGAAAAATTTAGAAAAAAACTGATAAAAACTGAAAAAAATGAAGAACTGAGAAAAAAAACTGAGAAAAAGCTGACTAGAAAAACTGAGCAGAAAAACTGAGAAAAAAAACTATTAAAAAAAAGTGAAGAAAAACGGAGGAAAAAAACTAAGAAGAAAAACTGAGAAAAAAAGAACTGAGAAGAAAAACTGGGAAAAAAACTGACAAGAAAAACTGAGCAGAAAAACTGAGCAGAAAAACTTAGAAAAAATCTGTGAAAAAAACTGCACAAAAAAACTAAGAAAAACAACTGAGAAAAAGTAAATAAATAAAATGAGAAAAACTGAGAAGAAAAACGGAGAAAAAAACTGTGAACAATAAAACTAAGAAAAAACTGAGAAAAAAACGACGAAGAACTGAGCAGAAAAACTGAGAAAAAAACTATTAAAAAAAACTGAGAAGAAAAACGGAGGAAAAAAACTAAGAAGAAAAACTGAGAAAAAAAGAACTGAGAAGAAAAACTGGGAAAAAAACTGACAAGAAAAACTGAGCAGAAAAACTGAGCAGAAAAACTATTAAAAAAAAGTGAAGAAAAACGGAGGAAAAAAACTAAGAAAAACTGAGAAATAAAGACTGAAAAAATTGAGGAAAATCTTCGGAAAAAACTGTGAAAAAAAAGAAGAACTGAGAAAAAAAAACTGAGCAAAAAACTGACTTGAAAAACTGAGCAGAAAAACTGAGCAGAAAAACTGAGAAAAAAAACTATTAAAATAACTGAAGAAAAACGGAGGAAAAATCTGAGAAGAAAAACTGAGAAAAAAAGAAGAACTGAGAAAAAAAACTGAAGAAAAATTTAGAAAAAAACTGTGTAAATAACTGAAAAAAAAGAAGAACTGAGAAAAAAACTGAGAAAAAAACTGATTAAAAAAACTGAAGAAAAACGGAGGAAAAAAACTAAGAAGAAAAACTGAGAAAAAAAGAACTGAGAAGAAAAACTGGGAAAAAAACTGACAAGAAAAACTGAGCAGAAAAACTGAGCAGAAAAACTATTAAAAAAAAGTGAAGAAAAACGGAGGAAAAAAACTAAGAAAAACTGAGAAATAAAGACTGAAAAAATTGAGGAAAATCTTCGGAAAAAACTGTGAAAAAAAAGAAGAACTGAGAAAAAAAACTGAGCAAAAAACTGACTTGAAAAACTGAGCAGAAAGACTGAGCAGAAAAACTGAGAAAAAAAACTATTAAAATAACTGAAGAAAAACGGAGGAAAAATCTGAGAAGAAAAACTGAGAAAAAAAGAAGAACTGAGAAAAAAAACTGAAGAAAAATTTAGAAATAAACTGTGTAAATAACTGAAAAAAAAGAAGAACTGAGAAAAAAACTGAGAAAAAAACTGATTAAAAAAACTGAAGAAAAACGGAGGAAAAAAACTAAGAAGAAAAACTGAGAAAAAAAGAACTGAGAAGAAAAACTGGGAAAAAAACTGACAAGAAAAACTGAGCAGAAAAACTGAGCAGAAAAACTTAGAAAAAATCTGTGAAAAAAACTGCACAAAAAAACTAAGAAAAACAACTGAGAAAAAGTAAATAAATAAAATGAGAAAAACTGAGAAGAAAAACGGAGAAAAAAACTGTGAACAATAAAACTAAGAAAAAACTGAGAAAAAAACGACGAAGAACTGAGCAGAAAAACTGAGAAAAAAACTATTAAAAAAAACTGAGAAGAAAAACGGAGGAAAAAAACTGAGAAGAAAAAGAACTGAGAAGAAAAACTGAGAAAAAAACTGACTAGAAAAACTGAGCAGAAAAACTGAGAAAAGAAATATTTAAAAAACGGAGAAGAAAAACGGAGGAAAAAAATTGACGAGAAAAACTGAGCAGAAAAACGGAGGAAAAAAACTGAGAAGAAAAACTGAGAAAAAAAGACTGAAAAAAATAGAAAAACTGAGAAAAAAGGATTGAAAAAACTGAAGGAAAACTTTGAAAAAAATCTATGAAAAAAACTGTGAAAAAAAAGAAGAACTGAGAAGAAAAACTGAGAAAAAAAACTGACGAGAAAAACAGAGCAGAAAAACTGAGCAGAAGAACTGTGAAAAAAACTGAAAAAAAGAAGAACTGAGAAGAAAAACTGAGAAAAAAAGACTGAAAAAACTGAAGAAAAACTTAGAAAAAAACCATGAAAAAAACTGTGAAAAAAAATATTTAAAAAACGGAGAAGAAAAATGGAGGAAAAAAATTGACGAGAAAAACTGAGCAGAAAAACTGAGAAAAAAAACAATAAAAAAAAACTGAAGAGAAATGGAGGAAAAAAAATGAGAAAAAAACTGTGAAAAAAAGACTGAAAAAACTGAAGAAAAAGTTAGAAAAAACTGTGAAAAAACTGTGAAAAAAAAGAACTGAGAAAAAAAACCGAAGAAAAATTTAGAAAAAAACTGAAAAAAACTGAAAAAAAAGAAGAACTGAGAAAAAACTGACTAGAAAAACTGAGCAGAAAAACTGAGCAGAACAACTGAGAAAAATACTGAAGAAAAACGGAGGAAAAAAACTGAGAAGAAAAACAGAAAAAAAGGCTGAAAAAATTGAAGAAAAACTTAGAAAAAAACTGTGAAAAAAACTGTGAAAAAAAAGAACTGAGAAAAAAAACTGAAGAAAAATTTAGAAAAAATCTGTGAAAAAAACTGAAAAAAAAGAAGAGAGAAGAAAAACTGAGAAAAAAAACTGATCAGAAAAACTGAGCAGAAAAACTGAGAAAAAAAGACTGAAAAAACTGAAGAAAAACTTAGAAAAAAACAGTGAAAAAAACTGTGAAAAAAAGGTGAACAGAGAAGAAAAACTGAAGAAAAATTTAGAAAAAATCTGTGAAAAAAACTGAAAAGAAAGAAGAAGTGAGAAGAAAAATTGAGAAAAAACTAATTAGAAAAACTGAGCAGAAAAACTGAGCAGAAAAACTGAGAAAAAAAACGATAAAAAAAAACTGAAGAAAAACGGAGGAAAAAAACTGAGAAGAAAAACTGAGAAAAAAGACTGAAAAAACTGAACAAAAACTTAGAAAAAATCTGTGAAAAAAACTGAAAAAAAAGAAGAACTGAGAAGAAAAACTGAGAAAAAAAGACTGAAAAAACTGAAGAAAAACTTAGAAAAAAACCATGAAAAAAACTGTGAAAAAAAATATTTAAAAAACGGAGAAGAAAAACGGAGGAAAAAAATTGACTAGAAAAACTGAGCAGAAAAACTGAGCAGAAAAACTGAGAAAAAAATCAATTAAAAAAAACTGAAGAAAAATGGAGGAAAAAAAATGAGAAAAAAACTGTGAAAAAAAGACTGAAAAAACTGAAGAAAAATTTAGAAAAAAACTGAAAAAAACTGAAAAAAAAGAACTGAGAAAAAAACTGAGAAAAAACTGACTAGAAAAACTGAGCAGAAAAACTGAGCAGAACAACTGAGAAAAAAACTATTAAAAAATACTGAAGAAAAACGGAGGAAAAAAACAGAAGAAAAACAGAAAAAAAGGCTGAAAAAATTGAAGAAAAACTTAGAAAAAAACTGTGAAAAAAACTGTGAAAAAAAAGAACTGAGAAAAAAAACTGAAGAAAAATTTAGAAAAAATCTGTGAAAAAAACTGTGAAAAAAAAGAAGAGAGAAGAAAAACTGAGAAAAAAACTGATCAGAAAAACTGAGCAGAAAAACTGAGAAAAAAAGACTGAAAAAACTGAAGCAAAACTTAGAAAAAAACAGTGACAAAAACTGTGAAAAAAAGGTGAACAGAGAAGAAAAACTGAAGAAAAATTTAGAAAAAATCTGTGAAAAAAACTGTGAAAAGAAAGAAGAAGTGAGAAGAAAAACTGAGAAAAAACTGATTAGAAAAACTGAGCAGAAAAACTGAGCAGAAAAACTGAGAAAAAAAACGATAAAAAAAAACTGAAGAAAAACGGAGGAAAAAAACTGAGAAGAAAAACTGAGAAAAAAGACTGAAAAAACTGAACAAAAACTTCGAAAAAATCTGTGAAAAAAACTGAAAAAAAAGAAGAACTAAGATAAACTGAGAAAAAAACTGACGAGAAAAACTGAGCTGAAAAACTGAGAAAAAAAACTATTAAAAAAAACTGAAGAAAAACCGAGGAAAAAAACTAAGAAAAACTGAGAAAAAAAGACTTAAAAAAATTGAAGAAAAACTTAGAAAAAAACTGTGAATAAAAAGAACTGAGAAGAAAAACTGATAAAAATTTCGAAAAAAACTGATAAAAACTGAAAAAAAAGAACTGAGAAAAAAACTGAGAAAAAACTAACGAGAAAAACTGAGCAGAAAAACTGAGAAAAAAAACTATTAAAAAAAACTGAAGAAAAACGGAGGAAAAAAACTAAGAAAAACTGAGAAATAAAGACTGAAAAAATTGAAGAAAAACTTAGAAAAAATCTGTGAAAAAAACTGCGCAAAAAAACTAAGAAAAACAACTGAGAAAAAGTAAATAAATAAAATGAGAAATACTGAGAAGAAAAACGGAGCAAAAAACTGTGAAAAATAAAACTAAGAAAAAAACTGAGAAAAAAACGACGAAGAACTGAGCAGAAAAACTGAGAAAAAAAACTATTAAAAAAAACTGAGAAGAAAAACGGAGGAAAAAAACTGAGAAGAAAAACTGAGAAAAAAGACTGAAAAAACTGAAGAAAAACTTCGAAAAAAACTGTGAAAAAAACTGAAAAAAAAGAAGAACTGAGAAAAAAACTGAGAAAAAACTGAGCAGAAAAACTGAGAAAAAAAACTATTAAAAAAAACTGAAGAAAAACGGAGGAAAAAAACTGAGAAGAAAAACTGAGAAATAGAGTGAAAAAAATTGAAGAAAAACTTGGAAAAAATCTGTGAAAAAAACTGAAAAAAAAGAACTAAGAAGAAAAACTGAAGAAAAATTTAGAAAAAAACTGTGAAAAAAACTGAAAAAAAAGAAGAACTGAAAAAAAACTGACTAGAAAAACTGAGCAGAAAAACTGAGAATAAAAACTATTAAAAAAAACAGAAGAAAAACAGAGGAAAAAAACTGAGAAGAAAAACTTAGAAAAAAAGTGTGAAAAAACTGTGAATAAAAAGAACTGAGAAGAAAAACTGAAGAAAAATTTAGAAAAAAACTGATAAAAACTGAAAAAAATGAAGAACTGAGAAAAAAAACTGAGAAAAAGCTGACTAGAAAAACTGAGCAGAAAAACTGAGAAAAAAAACTATTAAAAAAAAGTGAGGAAAAACGGAGGAAAACAACTAAGAAAAGCTGAGAAATAAAGACTGAAAAAATTGAAGAAAAACTTCGAAAAAAACTGTGAAAAAAACTGAAAAAAAAGGACTGAGAAGGAAAACTGAGAAAAAAACTGACTAGAAAAACTGAGCAGAAAAACTGAGAAAAAAAATATTGAAAAAACGGAGAAGAAAAACGGAGGAATAAAATTGACGAGAAAAACTGAGCAGAAAAACTGAGCAGAAAAACTGAGAAAAAAAACAATAAAAAAAAACTGAAGAAAAATGGAGGGAAAAAAATGAGAAAAAAACTGTGAAAAAAAGACTGAAAAAACTGAAGAAAAAGTTAGAAAAAAACTGTGTAAAAAACTGTGAAAAAAAAGAACTGAGAAAAAAAACTGAAGAAAAATTTAGAAAAAAACTGAAAAAAACTGAAAAAAAAGAAGAACTGAGAAAAAAACTGAGAAAAAATTGACTAGAAAAACTGAGCAGAAAAACTGAGCAGAACAACTGAGAAAAAAAACTATTAAAAAAATACTGAAGAAAAACGGAGGAAAAAAATGAGAAGAAAAACAGAAAAAAAGGCTGAAAAAATTGAAGAAAAACTTAGAAAAAATCTGTGAAAAAAACTGTGATAAAAAGAAGAAGAGAGAAGAAAAACTGAGAAAAAAACTGATTAGAAAAACTGAGCAGAAAAACTGAGAAAAAAAACTATCAAAAAAAACTGAAGAAAAACGGAGGAAAAGAACTGAGAGGAAAACTGAGAAAAAAAGACTGAAAAAACTGAAGTAAAACTTAGAAAAAATCTGTGAAAAAAACTGTGAAAAAAAAGAAGAGAGAAGAAAAACTGAGAAAAAAGACTGAAAAAATTGAACAAAAACTTAGAAAAAATCTGTGAAAAAAACTGAAAAAAAAGAAGAACTAAGAAAAACTGAGAAAAAAACTGAGGAGAAAAACTGAGCTGAAAAACTGAGAAAAAAAACTATTAAAAAAAATTGAAGAAAAACTTAGAAAAAAACTGTGAATAAAAAGAACTGAGAAGAAAAACTGAAGAAAAATTTCGAAAAAAACTGATAAAAACTGAAAAAAATGAAGAACTGAGAAAAAAACTGAGAAAAAGCTGACTAGAAAAACTGAGCTGAAAAACTGAGCAAAAAACTATTAAAAAAAACTGAAGAAAAACCGAGGAAAAAAACTGAGAAGAAAAACTGAGAAAAAAAGACTTAAAAAATTGAAGAAAAACTTAGAAAAAAACTGTGAATAAAAAGAACTGAGAAGAAAAACTGAAGAAAAATTTAGAAAAAAACTGATAAAAACTGAAAAAAATGAAGAACTGAGAAAAAAAACTGAGAAAAAGCTGACTAGAAAAACTGAGCAGAAAAACTGAGAAAAAAAACTATTAAAAAAAAGTGAAGAAAAACGGAGGAAAAAAACTAAGAAAAACTGAGAAATAAAGACTGAAAAAATTGAGGAAAATCTTCGGAAAAAACTGTGAAAAAAAAGAAGAACTGAGAAAAAAATGAGAAAAAAACTGACTTGAAAAACTGAGCAGAAAAACTGAGCAGAAAAACTGAGAAAAAAAACTATTAAAATAACTGAAGAAAAACGGAGGAAAAATCTGAGAAGAAAAACTGAGAAAAAAAGAAGAACTGAGAAAAAAAACTGAAGAAAAATTTAGAAAAAAACTGTGTAAATAACTGAAAAAAAAGAAGAACTGAGAAAAAAACTGAGAAAAAAACTGATTAAAAAAACTGAAGAAAAACGGAGGAAAAAAACTGAGAAGAAAAACTGAGAAAAAAAGAACTGAGAAGAAAAACTGGGAAAAAAACTGACAAGAAAAACTGACTAGAAAAACTGAGCAGAAAAACTGACGAGAAAAACAGAGCAGAAAAACTGAGCAGAAGAACTGTGAAAAAAACTGTGAAAAAAAGAAGATCTGAGAAGAAAAACTGAGAAAAAAAGAATGAAAAAACTGAAGAAAAACTTAGAAAAAATCTGTGAAAAAAAGTGTGAAAAAAAAGAACTGAGAAAAAAAACTGAAGAAAAATTTAGAAAAAAACTGTGTAAAATACTGAAAAAAAATCAAAACTGAGAAAAAAACTGTGAAAAAACTGTGAAATAAAGAACTGAGAAAAAAAACTGAAGAAAAGTTTAGAAAAAAACTGAAAAAAAAGAAAAACTGAGAAAAAAAACTGAGAAAAAACGGAGGAAAAAAACTGAGAAGAAAAACTGAGAAAATAAGTACTGAGAAGAAAAACTGGGAAAAAAAACTGACAAGAAAAACTGAGCAGAAAAACTGAGCAGAAAAACTTAGAAAAAATCTGTGAAAAAAACTGTGAAGAAAAAGAAGAAGAGAGAAGAAAAACTGAGAAAAAAACTGATTAGAAAAACTGAGCAGAAAAACTGAGAAAAAAAACTATCAAAAAAAACTGAGAAGAAAAACAGAAAAAATGGCTGAAAAAATTGAAGAAAAACTTAGAAAAAATCTGTGAAAAAAACTGTGAAAAAAAAGAACTGAGAAAAAAAACTGAAGACAAATTTAGAAAAAAAAACTGTGAAAAATACTGTTAAAAAAAAAGAAGAACTGAGAAGAAAAACTCAGAAAAAAAGACTGAAAAAACTGAAGAAAAACTTAGAAAAAAACTGTGCAAAAATCTGTGAAAAAAACTGAGCAAAAAAACTAAGAAAAACAACTGAGAAAAAGTAAGAAAATAAAATGAGAAAAACTGAGAAGAAAAACGGAGAAAAAAAACTGTGAAAATAAAACTAAGAAAAAAACTGAGAAAAAAACGACGAATAACTGAGAAGAAAATCTGGGAAAAACTGAGCAGAAAAACAGAGCAGAAAAACTGAGAAGAAAAACGGAGGAAAAAAACTGAGAAAAAAAAGACTGAAAAAAGTGAAGAAAAACTTAGAAAAAAACGGTGAAAAAAACTGAAAAAAAAGAACTGAGAAGAAAAACTGACAAAAAAAAACTGACTAGAAAAACTGAGCAGAAAAACTGAGAAGAAAAACTTAGAAAAAATCTGTGAAAAAAACTGAGCAAAAAACTAAGAAAAACAACTGAGAAAAAGTAAGAAAATAAAATGTGAAAAACTGATAAGAAAAACTGAAAAAATAAGACTGAAAAAACTGAAGAAAAACTTAGAAAAAAACTGTGAAAAAAACTGTGAAATAAAAGAAGAACTCAGAAGAAAAACTGAGAAAAAAACTGACTAGAAAAACTGAGCAGAAAAACTGAGCAGAAAAACTTAGAAAAAAACTGTGAAAAAAACTGTGAAAAAAAGAAGAACTGAGAAGAAAAACTGAGAAAAAACTGACTAGAAAAACTGAGCAGAAAAACTGAGCAGAAAAACTTAGAAAAAATCTGTGAAAAAGACTGAGCAAAAAAGCTAACAAAAACAACTGAGAAAAAGTAAGAAAATAAAATGAGAAAAACTGGGAAGAAAAACTGAGAAAATAAAGTGTGAAAAAAAGACTGAAAAAACTGAAGAAAACCTTCGAAAAAAATGTGAAAAAAACTGTGAAAAAAAAGAACTGAGAAGAAAAACAGAAAAAAAACTGACGAGAAAAGCTGAGCAGAAAAACTGAGCAGAAATACTGAGAAAAAAAACTATAAAAAAAACTAAGAAAAACGGAGGAAAAAACTGAGAAGAAAAACTGAGAAAAAATGACTGAAAAAACTGAAGAAAAATTTAGAAAAAAACTGTGAAAAAATCTGTGAAAGAAAAGAAGAACTGAGAAGAAAAACTGTGAAAAAAAACTGACTAGAAAAACTGAGCAGAAAAACTGAGCAGGAAAATTAGAAAAAATCTGTGGAAAAAACTGAGCAAAAAAACTAAGAAAAACAACTGAGAAAAAGTAAGAAAATAAAATGAGAAAAACTGAGAAGAAAAATGGAGAAAAAATACTGTGAAAAAAAACTGTGCAAAAAACTGTGAAAATAAAGAAGAACTGAGAAAAAAAACTGAAGAAAAACTTAGAAAAAAACTGTGAAAAAACTGTGAAAAAAAAGAAGAACTGAGAAAAAAAATGAGAAAAAAACTGACTAGAAAAACTGAGCAGAAAAACTGAGCAGAAAAACTGAGAAAAAAAACTAAGAAAAACAACTGAGAAAAAGTAAGAAAATAAAATGAGAAAAACTGAGAAGAAAAACGGAGAAAAAAAACTGTGAAAAAAACAAACTAAGAAAAAAACTGAGAAAAAACCGACGAATAACTGAGAAGAAAATCTGAGAAAAACTGAGCAGAAAAACAGAGCAGAAAAACTGAGAAGAAAAACGGAGGAAAAAAACTGAGAAAAAAAGACTGAAAAAACTGAAGAAAAACTTAAAAAAAAAAACTGTGAAAAATACTGTTAAAAAAAAAGAAGAACTGAGAAGAAAAACTCAGAAAAAAAGACTGAAAAAACTGAAGAAAAACTTAGAAAAAAACTGTGCAAAAATCTGTGAAAAAAACTGAGCAAAAAAACTAAGAAAAACAACTGAGAAAAAGTAAGAAAATAAAATGAGAAAAACTGAGAAGAAAAACGGAGAAAAAAAACTGTGAAAATAAAACTAAGAAAAAAACTGAGAAAAAAACGACGAATAACTGAGAAGAAAATCTGAGAAAATCTGAGTGAAAAACAGAGCAGAAAAACTGAGAAGAAAAACGGAGGAAAAAAACTGAGAAGAAAAACTGAGAAAAAAAGACTGAAAAAACTGAAGAAAAACTTTAAAAAACTGTGAAAAAAAACTGAAAAAAAGAAGAACTGCGAAGAAAAATTGAGAAAAAACTGATTAGAAAAACTGAGCAGAAAAACTGAGAAAAAAAACTATTTAAAAAAACTAAAGAAAAACGGAGGAAAAAAATTGAGAAGAAAAACTGAGAAAAAAAACTACTTAAAAAAACTGAAGAAAAACGGAGGAAAAAAACTGAGAAGAAAAACTGAGAAAAAAAGACTGAAAAAACTGAAGAAAAACTTTAAAAAACTGTGAAAAAAAACTGTGAAAAAAAGAAGAACTGAGAAGAAAACTGAGAAAAAAACTGACTAGAAAAACTGAGCAGAAAAACTGAGAAAAAAAATTATTTAAAAAAACTGAAGAAAAACGGAGGAAAAAAACTGAGAAGAAAAACTGAGAAAAAAAGACTGAAAAAACTGAAGAAAAACAGAAAAAAACTGTGAAAAAAAACTGTGAAAAAAAAGAAGATCTGAGAAGAAAAACTGAGAAAAAAACTGACCAGAAAAACTGAGCAGAAAAACTGAGAAATAAAACTCTTTTAAAAAAACTGAAGAAAAACGGAGGAAAAAAATTGAGAAGAAAAACTGAGAAATAAAACTACTTAAAAAAACTGAAGAAAAACGGAGGAAAAAAACTGAGCAGAAAAACTGAGAAAAAAAACTCTTTAAAAAAAACTGAAGAAAAACGGAGGGAAAAAACTGAGAAGAAAAACTGAGATAAAAATACTGAAAAAACTGAAGAAAAACTTAGAAAAAAACGGTGAGAGAAACTGAAAAAAAAGAACTGAGAAAAAAACCGACTAGAAAAACTGAGCAGAAAAACTGAGAAGAAAAACTTAGAAAAAATCTGTGAAAAAAACTGAGCAAAAAAACTAAGAAAAACAACTGAGAAAAAGTAAGAAAATAAAATGAGAAAAACTGAGAAGAAAAACGGTGAAAAAAAACTGTGAAAAAAAACCTAAGAAAAAAACAGAGAAGAAAAACTGAGAAAAAAAGACTGAAAAAACTGAAGAAAAACTTAGAAAAAAACGGTGAAAAAAACTGAAAAAAATGAACTGAGAAGAAAAACTGACAAAAAAAAACTGACTAGAAAAACTGAGCAGAAAAACTGAGAAGAAAAACTTAGAAAAAATCTGTGAAAAAAACTGAGCAAAAAACTAAGAAAAACAACTGAGAAAAAGTAAGAAAATAAAATGTGAAAAACTGATAAGAAAAACTGAAAAAATAAGACTGAAAAAACTGAAGAAAAACTTAGAAAAAAACTGTGAAAAAAACTGAGCAAAAAAGCTAAGAAAAACAACTGAGAAAAAGAAAGAAAATAAAATGAGAAAAACTGATCAGAAAAACTGAGCAGAAAAACTGAGAAAAAAAACTATTAAAAAAACTGAAGAAAAACGGAGGAAAAAAACTGAGAAGAAAAACTGAGAAAAAAAGACTTAAAAAACTGAAGAAAAACTTAGAAAAAAACGGTGAAAAAAACTATGAAAAAAAAGAAGAACTGAGAAGAAAAACTGAGAAAAAAACTGACTAGAAAAACTGAGCAGAAAAACTGAGCAGAAAAACTGAGCAAAAAAACTAAGAAAAACAACTGAGAAAAAGTAAGAAAATAAAATGAGAAAAACTGAGAAGAAAAACGGAGAAAAAAAACTGTGAAAAAAACAAACTAAGAAAAAAACTGAGAAAAAAACGACGAATAACTGAGAAGAAAATCTGAGAAAAACTGAGCAGAAAAACAGAGCAGAAAAACTGAGAAGAAAAACGGAGGAAAAAAACTGAGTAAAAAAAGACTGAAAAAACTGAAGAAAAACTTAAAAAAAAAAACTGTGAAAAATACTGTTAAAAAAAAAGAACTGAGAAGAAAAACTCAGAAAAAAAGACTGAAAAAACTGAAGAAAAACAGAAAAAAACTGTGAAAAAAAACTGTGAAAAAAAAGAAGATCTGAGAAGAAAAACTGAGAAAAAAACTGACCAGAAAAACTGAGCAGAAAAACTGAGAACTAAAACTCTTTTAAAAAAACTGAAGAAAAACGGAGGGAAAAAAACTGAGAAGAAAAACTGAGAAAAAAACTGACTAGAAAAACTGAGCAGAAAAACTTAGAAAAAACTGTGAAAAAAACTGTGAAAAAAAAGAACTGAGCAGAAAAACTTAGAAAAAATCTGTGAAAAAAACTGAGCAAAAAAACTAAGAAAAACAACTGAGAAAAAGTAAGAAAATAAAATGAGAAAAACTGAGAAGAAAAACGGAGAAAAAAAACTGTGAAAATAAAACTAAGAAAAAAACTGAGAAAAAAACGACGAATAACTGAGAAGAAAATCTGAGAAAATCTGAGCGAAAAACAGAGCAGAAAAACTGAGAAGAAAAACGGAGGAAAAAAACTGAGAAGAAAAACTGAGAAAAAAAGACTGAAAAAACTGAAGAACAACTTTAAAAAACTGTGAAAAAAAACTGTGAAAAAAAGAAGAACTGAGAAGAAAAACTGAGAAAAAAACTGACTAGAAAAACTGAGCAGAAAAACTGAGAAAAAAAACTATTTAAAAAAATTGAAGAAAAACGGAGGAAAAAAACTGAGAAGAAAAACTGAGAAAAAAAGACTGAAAAAACTGAAGAACAACTTTAAAAAACTGTGAAAAAAAACTGTGAAAAAAAGAAGAACTGAGAAGAAAAACTGAGAAAAAAACTGACTAGAAAAACTGAGCAGAAAAACTGAGAAAAAAAACTATTTAAAAAAATTGAAGAAAAACGGAGGAAAAAAACTGAGAAGAAAAACTGAGAAAAAAAGACTGAAAAAACTGAAGAAAAACAGAAAAAAACTGTGAAAAAAAATGTGAAAAAAAAGAAGATCTGAGAAGAAAAACTGAGAAAAAAACTGACTAGAAAAACTGAGCAGAAAAACTGAGAAAAAAAACTGAGATAAAAAGACTGAAAAAACTGAAGAAAAACTTAGAAAAAAACGGTGAGCAAAACTGAAAAAAAAGAACTGAGAAAAAAACTGACTAGAAAAACTGAGCAGAAAAACTGAGCAGAAAAACTTAGAAAAAAACTGTGAAAAAAACTGTGAAAAAAAGAAGAACTGAGAAGAAAAACTCAGAAAAAAAGACTGAAAAAACTGAAGAAAAACTTAGAAAAAAACTGTGCAAAAATCTGTGAAAAAAAAGAAGACCCGAGAAGAAAAACTGAGAAAAAACTGACTAGAAAACCTGAGCAGAAAAACTGAGCAGAAAAACTGAGAAAAAAAACTATTAAAAAAAACTGAAGAAAAACGGAGGAAAAAAACTGAGAAAAACAACTGAGAAAAAGTAAGAAAATAAAATGAGAAAAACTGAGAAGAAAAACGGAGAAAAAAAACTGTGAAAATAAAACTAAGAAAAAAACTGAGAAAAAAACGACGAATAACTGAGAAGAAAATCTGAGAAAATCTGAGCGAAAAACAGAGCAGAAAAACTGAGAAGAAAAACGGAGGAAAAAAACTGAGAAGAAAAACTGAGAAAAAAAGACTGAAAAAACTGAAGAAAAACTTTAAAAAACTGTGAAAAAAAACTGAAAAAAAGAAGAACTGCAAAGAAAAATTGAGAAAAAACTGACTAGAAAAACTGAGCAGAAAAACTGAGAAAAAAAACTATTTAAAAAAACGAAAGAAAAACGGAGGAAAAAAATTGAGAAGAAAAACTGAGAAAAAAAACTATTTAAAAAAACTGAAGAAAAACGGAGGAAAAAAACTGAGAAGAAAAACTGAGAAAAAAAGACTGAAAAAACTGAAGAAAAACTTTAAAAAACTGTGAAAAAAAACTGTGAAAAAAAGAAGAACTGAGAAGAAAAACTGAGAAAAAAACTGACTAGAAAAACTGAGCAGAAAAACTGAGAAAAAAAATTATTTAAATAAACTGAAGAAAAACGGAGGAAAAAAACTGAGAAGAAAAACTGAGAAAAAAAGACTGAAAAAACTGAAGAAAAACAGAAAAAAACTGTGAAAAAAAACTGTGAAAAAAAAGAAGATCTGAGAAGAAAAACTGAGAAAAAAACTGACCAGAAAAACTGAGCAGAAAAACTGAGAACTAAAACTCTTTTAAAAAAACTGAAGAAAAACGGAGGGAAAAAAACTGAGAAGAAAAACTGAGAAAAAAACTGACTAGAAAAACTGAGCAGAAAAACTTAGAAAAAACTGTGAAAAAAACTGTGAAAAAAAAGAACTGAGCAGAAAAACTTAGAAAAAATCTGTGAAAAAAACTGAGCAAAAAAACTAAGAAAAACAACTGAGAAAAAGTAAGAAAATAAAATGAGAAAAACTGAGAAGAAAAACGGTGAAAAAAAACTGTGAAAATAAAACTAAGAAAAAAACTGAGAAAAAAACGACGAATAACTGAGAAGAAAATCTGAGAAAATCTGAGCGAAAAACAGAGCAGAAAAACTGAGAAGAAAAACGGAGGAAAAAAACTGAGAAGAAAAACTGAGAAAAAAAGACTGAAAAAACTGAAGAACAACTTTAAAAAACTGTGAAAAAAAACTGTGAAAAAAAGAAGAACTGAGAAGAAAAACTGAGAAAAAAACTGACTAGAAAAACTGAGCAGAAAAACTGAGAAAAAAAACTATTTAAAAAAATTGAAGAAAAACGGAGGAAAAAAACTGAGAAGAAAAACTGAGAAAAAAAGACTGAAAAAACTGAAGAAAAACAGAAAAAAACTGTGAAAAAAAATGTGAAAAAAAAGAAGATCTGAGAAGAAAAACTGAGAAAAAAACTGACTAGAAAAACTGAGCAGAAAAACTGAGAAAAAAAACTGAGATAAAAAGACTGAAAAAACTGAAGAAAAACTTAGAAAAAAACGGTGAGCAAAACTGAAAAAAAAGAACTGAGAAAAAAACTGACTAGAAAAACTGAGCAGAAAAACTGAGAAGAAAAATTTAGAAAAAATCTGTGAAAAAAACTGAGCAAAAAAACTAAGAAAAACAACTGAGATAAAGTAAGAAAATAAAATGAGAAAAACTGAGAAGAAAAACGGTGAAAAAAAAACTGTGAAAAAAAACTGTGAAAAAAAGAAGAACTGAGAAGAAAAACTGAGAAAAAAACTGACTAGAAAAACTGAGCAGAAAAACTGAGCAGAAAAACTTAGAAAAAAACTGTGAAAAAAACTGTGAAAAAAAGAAGAACTGAGAAGAAAAACTGAGAAAAAAACTGACTAGAAAAACTGAGCAGAAAAACTGAGCAGAAAAACTTAGAAAAAATCTGTGAAAAAAACTGAGCAAAAAAGCTAACAAAAACAACTGAGAAAAAGTAAGAAAATAAAATGAGAAAAACTGGGAAGAAAAACTGAGAAAATAAAGTGTGAAAAAAAGACTGAAAAAACTGAAGAAATCCTTCGAAAAAAATGTGAAAAAAACTGTGAAAAAAAAGAACTGAGAAGAAAAACAGAAAAAAAACTGACGAGAAA
This sequence comes from Pristiophorus japonicus, assembly GCF_044704955.1. Lineage (NCBI taxonomy): Eukaryota > Metazoa > Chordata > Chondrichthyes > Pristiophoridae > Pristiophorus > Pristiophorus japonicus. The sequence goes on from NC_092005.1 coordinate 11,246,524, forward strand.
AGCTGAGCAGAAAAACTGAGCAGAAATACTGAGAAAAAAAACTATAAAAAAAACTAAGAAAAACGGAGGAAAAAACTGAGAAGAAAAACTGAGAAAAAATGACTGAAAAAACTGAAGAAAAATTTAGAAAAAAACTGTGAAAAAATCTGTGAAAGAAAAGAAGAACTGAGAAGAAAAACTGTGAAAAAAAACTGACTAGAAAAACTGAGCAGAAAAACTGAGCAGGAAAATTAGAAAAAATCTGTGGAAAAAACTGAGCAAAAAAACTAAGAAAAACAACTGAGAAAAAGTAAGAAAATAAAATGAGAAAAACTGAGAAGAAAAATGGAGAAAAAATACTGTGGAAAAAAAAACTGTGCAAAAAACTGTGAAAATAAAGAAGAACTGAGAAAAAAACTGAAGAAAAACTTAGAAAAAAACTGTGAAAAAACTGTGAAAAAAAAGAAGAACTGAGAAAAAAAATGAGAAAAAAACTGACTAGAAAAACTGAGCAGAAAAACTGAGCAGAAAAACTGAGAAAAAAAACTAAGAAAAACAACTGAGAAAAAGTAAGAAAATAAAATGAGAAAAACTGAGAAGAAAAACGGAGAAAAAAAACTGTGAAAAAAACAAACTAAGAAAAAAACTGAGAAAAAACCGACGAATAACTGAGAAGAAAATCTGAGAAAAACTGAGCAGAAAAACAGAGCAGAAAAACTGAGAAGAAAAACGGAGGAAAAAAACTGAGAAAAAAAGACTGAAAAAACTGAAGAAAAACTTAAAAAAAAAAACTGTGAAAAATACTGTTAAAAAAAAAGAAGAACTGAGAAGAAAAACTCAGAAAAAAAGACTGAAAAAACTGAAGAAAAACTTTAAAAAACTGTGCAAAAATCTGTGAAAAAAAAGAAGACCCGAGAAGAAAAACTGAGAAAAAACTGACTAGAAAACCTGAGCAGAAAAACTGAGCAGAAAAACTGAGAAAAAAAACTATTAAAAAAAACTGAAGAAAAACGGAGGAAAAAAACTGAGAAAAACAACTGAGAAAAAGTAAGAAAATAAAATGAGAAAAACTGAGAAGAAAAACGGAGAAAAAAAACTGTGAAAATAAAACTAAGAAAAAAACTGAGAAAAAAACGACGAATAACTGAGAAGAAAATCTGAGACAATCTGAGCGAAAAACAGAGCAGAAAAACTGAGCAGAAAAACTGAGAAAAAAAACTATTAAAAAAAACTGAAGAAAAACGGAGGAAAAAAACTGAGAAGAAAAACTGAGAAAAAAAGACTGAAAAAACTGAAGAAAAACTTTTAAAAACTGTGAAAAAAAACTGAAAAAAAGAAGAACTGCGAAGAAAAATTGAGAAAAAACTGACTAGAAAAACTGAGCAGAAAAACTGAGAAAAAAAACTATTTAAAAAAACTAAAGAAAAACGGAGGAAAAAAATTGAGAAGAAAAACTGAGAAAAAAAACTATTTAAAAAAACTGAAGAAAAACGGAGGAAAAAAACTGAGAAGAAAAACTGAGAAAAAAAGACTGAAAAAACTGAAGAAAAACTTTAAAAAACTGTGAAAAAAAACTGTGAAAAAAAGAAGAACTGAGAAGAAAAACTGAGAAAAAAACTGACTAGAAAAACTGAGCAGAAAAACTGAGAAGAAAAATTTAGAAAAAATCTGTGAAAAAAACTGAGCAAAAAAACTAAGAAAAACAACTGAGATAAAGTAAGAAAATAAAATGAGAAATACTGAGAAGAAAAACGGTGAAAAAAAAACTGTGTAAAAAAACCTAAGAAAAAAACAGAGAAGAAAAACTGAGAAAAAAAGACTGAAAAAACTGAAGAAAAACTTAGAAAAAAACTGTGAAAAAAAGAAGATCTGTGAAGAAAAACTGAGAAAAAAACTGACTATAAAATCTGAGCAGAAAAACTTGGAAAAAAACTGTGAAAAAAAAGAACTGAGCAGAAAAACTTAGAAAAAATCTGTGAAAAAAACTGAGCAACAAAACTAAGAAAAACAACTGAGAAAAAGTAAGAAAATAAAATGAGAAAAACTGAGAAGAAAAACGGTGTAAAAAAACTGTGAAAAAAAACCTAAGAAAAAAACAGAGAAGAAAAACTGAGAAAAAAAGATTGAAAAAAGTGAAGAAAAACTTAGAAAAAAACGGTGAAAAAAACTGAAAAAAAAGAACTGAGAAGAAAAACTGACAAAAAAAAACTGACTAGAAAAACTGAGCAGAAAAACTGAGAAGAAAAACTTAGAAAAAATCTGTGAAAAAAACTGAGCAAAAAACTAAGAAAAACAACTGAGAAAAAGTAAGAAAATAAAATGTGAAAAACTGATAAGAAAAACTGAAAAAATAAGACTGAAAAAACTGAAGAAAAACTTAGAAAAAAACTGTGAAAAAAACTGTGAAATAAAAGAAGAACTCAGAAGAAAAACTGAGAAAAAAACTGACTAGAAAAACTGAGCAGAAAAACTGAGCAGAAAAACTTAGAAAAAAACTGTGAAAAAAACTGTGAAAAAAAGAAGAACTGAGAAGAAAAACTGAGAAAAAACTGACTAGAAAAACTGAGCAGAAAAACTGAGCAGAAAAATTTAGAAAAAATCTGTGAAAAAGACTGAGCAAAAAAGCTAACAAAAACAACTGAGAAAAAGTAAGAAAATAAAATGAGAAAAACTGGGAAGAAAAACTGAGAAAATAAAGTGTGAAAAAAAGACTGAAAAAACTGAAGAAAACCTTCGAAAAAAATGTGAAAAAAACTGTGAAAAAAAAGAACTGAGAAGAAAAACAGAAAAAAAACTGACGAGAAAAGCTGAGCAGAAAAACTGAGCAGAAATACTGAGAAAAAAAACTATAAAAAAAACTAAGAAAAACGGAGGAAAAAACTGAGAAGAAAAACTGAGAAAAAATGACTGAAAAAACTGAAGAAAAATTTAGAAAAAAACTGTGAAAAAATCTGTGAAAGAAAAGAACAAAAACAACTGAGAAAAAGTAAGAAAATAAAATGAGAAAAACTGAGAAGAGAAATGGAGAAAAAATACTGTGAAAAAAAACTGTGCAAAAAACTGTGAAAATAAAGAAGAACTGAGAAAAAAAACTGAAGAAAAACTTAGAAAAAAACTGTGAAAAAACTGTGAAAAAAAAGAAGAACTGAGAAAAAAAATGAGAAAAAAACTGACTAGAAAAACTGAGCAGAAAAACTGAGCAGAAAAACTGAGAAAAAAAACTAAGAAAAACAACTGAGAAAAAGTAAGAAAATAAAATGAGAAAAACTGAGAAGAAAAACGGAGAAAAAAAACTGTGAAAAAAACAAACTAAGAAAAAAACTGAGAAAAAACCGACGAATAACTGAGAAGAAAATCTGAGAAAAACTGAGCAGAAAAACAGAGCAGAAAAACTGAGAAGAAAAACGGAGGAAAAAAACTGAGAAAAAAAGACTGAAAAAACTGAAGAAAAACTTAAAAAAAAAAACTGTGAAAAATACTGCTAAAAAAAAGAAGAACTGAGAAGAAAAACTCATAAAAAAAGACTGAAAAAACTGAAGAAAAACTTAGAAAAAAACTGTGCAAAAATCTGTGAAAAAAAAGAAGACCCGAGAAGAAAAACTGAGAAAAAACTGACTAGAAAACCTGAGCAGAAAAACTGAGCAGAAAAACTGAGAAAAAAAACTATTAAAAAAAACTGAAGAAAAACGGAGGAAAAAAACTGAGAAAAACAACTGAGAAAAAGTAAGAAAATAAAATGAGAAAAACTGAGAAGAAAAACGGAGAAAAAAAACTGTGAAAATAAAACTAAGAAAAAAACTGAGAAAAAAACGACGAATAACTGAGAAGAAAATCTGAGCGAAAAACAGAGCAGAAAAACTGAGAAGAAAAACGGAGGAAAAAAACTGAGAAGAAAAACTGAGAAAAAAAGACTGAAAAAACTGAAGAAAAACTTTAAAAAACTGTGAAAAAAAACTGAAAAAAAGAAGAACTGCGAAGAAAAATTGAGAAAAAACTGACTAGAAAAACTGAGCAGAAAAACTGAGAAAAAAAACTATTTAAAAAAACTAAAGAAAAACGGAGGAAAAAAATTGAGAAGAAAAACTGAGAAAAAAAACTATTTAAAAAAACTGAAGAAAAACGGAGGGAAAAAAACTGAGAAGAAAAACTGAGATAAAAAGACTTAAAAAACTGAAGAAAAACAGAAAAAAACTGTGAAAAAAGAAGAACTGAGAAGAAAAACTGAGAAAAAAACTGACTAGAAAAACTGAGCAGAAAAACTGAGAAAAAAAACTATTTAGAAAAACTGAAGAAAAACGGAGGAAAAAAACTGAGAAGAAAAACTGAGAAAAAAAGACTGAAAAAACTGAAGAAAAACAGTATAAAACTGTGAAAAAAACTGTGAAAAAAAAGAAGATCTGAGAAGAAAAACTGAGAAAAAAACTGACTAGAAAAACTAAGCAGAAAAACTGAGAAAAAAAACTCTTTAAAAAAAACTGAAGAAAAACGGAGGGAAAAAACTGAGAAGAAAAACTGAGATAAAAATACTGAAAAAACTGAAGAAAAACTTAGAAAAAAACGGTGAGAAAAACTGAAAAAAAAGAACTGAGAAAAAAACCGACTAGAAAAACTGAGCAGAAAAACTGAGAAGAAAAACTTAGAAAAAATCTGTGAAAAAAACTGAGCAAAAAAACTAAGAAAAACAACTGAGAAAAAGTAAGAAAATAAAATGAGAAAAACTGAGAAGAAAAACGGTGAAAAAAAACTGTGAAAAAAAACCTAAGAAAAAAACAGAGAAGAAAAACTGAGAAAAAAAGACTGAAAAAACTGAAGAAAAACTTAGAAAAAAACGGTGAAAAAAACTGTGAAAAAAACTGAGCAAAAAACTAAGAAAAACAACTGAGAAAAAGTAAGAAAATAAAATGTGAAAAACTGATAAGAAAAACTGAAAAAATAAGACTGAAAAAACTGAAGAAAAACTTAGAAAAAAAATGTGAAAAAAACTGTGAAATAAAAGAAGAACTCAGAAGAAAAACTGAGAAAAAAACTGACTAGAAAAACTGAGCAGAAAAACTTAGAAAAAATCTGTGAAAAAAACTGAGCAAAAAAACTAAGAAAAACAACTGAGAAAAAGAAAGAAAATAAAATGAGAAAAACTGATCAGAAAAACTGAGCAGAAAAACTGAGAAAAAAATCTATTAAAAAAACTGAAGAAAAACGGAGGAAAAAAACTGAGAAGAAAAACTGAGAAAAAAAGACTTAAAAAACTGAAGAAAAACTTAGAAAAAAACGGTGAAAAAAACTATGAAAAAAAAGAACTGAGAAGAAAAACTGAGAAAAAAACTGACTAGAAAAACTGAAGAAAATCTGTGAAAAAAACTGAGCAAAAAAACTAAGAAAAACAACTGAGAAAAAGTAAGAAAATAAAATGAGAAAAACTGAGAAGAAAAACGGAGAAAAAAAATTTGAAAATAAAACTAAGAAAAAAACTGAGAAAAAAACGACGAATAACTGAGAAGAAAATCTGAGAAAATCTGAGTGAAAAACAGAGCAGAAAAACTGAGAAGAAAAACGGAGGAAAAAAACTGAGAAGAAAAACTGAGAAAAAAAACTATTTAAAAAAACTGAAGAAAAACGGAGGAAAAAAACTGAGAAGAAAAACTGAGAAAAAAAGACTGAAAAAACTGAAGAAAAACTTTAAAAAACTGTGAAAAAAAACTGTGAAAAAAAGAAGAACTGAGAAGAAAAACTGAGAAAAAAAACTATTTAAAAAAATTGAAGAAAAACGGAGGAAAAAAACTGAGAAGAAAAACTGAGAAAAAAAGACTGAAAAAACTGAAGAAAAACAGAAAAAAACTGTGAAAAAAAATGTGAAAAAAAAGAAGATCTGAGAAGAAAAACTGAGAAAAAAACTGACTAGAAAAACTGAGCAGAAAAACTGAGAAAAAAAACTGAGATAAAAAGACTGAAAAAACTGAAGAAAAACTTAGAAAAAAACGGTGAGCAAAACTGAAAAAAAAGAACTGAGAAAAAAACTGACTAGAAAAACTGAGCAGAAAAACTGAGCAGAAAAACTTAGAAAAAAACTGTGAAAAAAACTGTGAAAAAAAGAAGAACTGAGAAGAAAAACTCAGAAAAAAAGACTGAAAAAACTGAAGAAAAACTTAGAAAAAAACTGTGCAAAAATCTGTGAAAAAAAAGAAGACCCGAGAAGAAAAACTGAGAAAAAACTGACTAGAAAACCTGAGCAGAAAAACTGAGCAGAAAAACTGAGAAAAAAAACTATTAAAAAAAACTGAAGAAAAACGGAGGAAAAAAACTGAGAAAAACAACTGAGAAAAAGTAAGAAAATAAAATGAGAAAAACTGAGAAGAAAAACGGAGAAAAAAAACTGTGAAAATAAAACTAAGAAAAAAACTGAGAAAAAAACGACGAATAACTGAGAAGAAAATCTGAGAAAATCTGAGCGAAAAACAGAGCAGAAAAACTGAGAAGAAAAACGGAGGAAAAAAACTGAGAAGAAAAACTGAGAAAAAAAGACTGAAAAAACTGAAGAAAAACTTTAAAAAACTGTGAAAAAAAACTGAAAAAAAGAAGAACTGCAAAGAAAAATTGAGAAAAAACTGACTAGAAAAACTGAGCAGAAAAACTGAGAAAAAAAACTATTTAAAAAAACGAAAGAAAAACGGAGGAAAAAAATTGAGAAGAAAAACTGAGAAAAAAAACTATTTAAAAAAACTGAAGAAAAACGGAGGAAAAAAACTGAGAAGAAAAACTGAGAAAAAAAGACTGAAAAAACTGAAGAAAAACTTTAAAAAACTGTGAAAAAAAACTGTGAAAAAAAGAAGAACTGAGAAGAAAAACTGAGAAAAAAACTGACTAGAAAAACTGAGCAGAAAAACTGAGAAAAAAAATTATTTAAATAAACTGAAGAAAAACGGAGGAAAAAAACTGAGAAGAAAAACTGAGAAAAAAAGACTGAAAAAACTGAAGAAAAACAGAAAAAAACTGTGAAAAAAAACTGTGAAAAAAAAGAAGATCTGAGAAGAAAAACTGAGAAAAAAACTGACCAGAAAAACTGAGCAGAAAAACTGAGAACTAAAACTCTTTTAAAAAAACTGAAGAAAAACGGAGGGAAAAAAACTGAGAAGAAAAACTGAGAAAAAAACTGACTAGAAAAACTGAGCAGAAAAACTTAGAAAAAACTGTGAAAAAAACTGTGAAAAAAAAGAACTGAGCAGAAAAACTTAGAAAAAATCTGTGAAAAAAACTGAGCAAAAAAACTAAGAAAAACAACTGAGAAAAAGTAAGAAAATAAAATGAGAAAAACTGAGAAGAAAAACGGTGAAAAAAAACTGTGAAAATAAAACTAAGAAAAAAACTGAGAAAAAAACGACGAATAACTGAGAAGAAAATCTGAGAAAATCTGAGCGAAAAACAGAGCAGAAAAACTGAGAAGAAAAACGGAGGAAAAAAACTGAGAAGAAAAACTGAGAAAAAAAGACTGAAAAAACTGAAGAACAACTTTAAAAAACTGTGAAAAAAAACTGTGAAAAAAAGAAGAACTGAGAAGAAAAACTGAGAAAAAAACTGACTAGAAAAACTGAGCAGAAAAACTGAGAAAAAAAACTATTTAAAAAAATTGAAGAAAAACGGAGGAAAAAAACTGAGAAGAAAAACTGAGAAAAAAAGACTGAAAAAACTGAAGAAAAACAGAAAAAAACTGTGAAAAAAAATGTGAAAAAAAAGAAGATCTGAGAAGAAAAACTGAGAAAAAAACTGACTAGAAAAACTGAGCAGAAAAACTGAGAAAAAAAACTGAGATAAAAAGACTGAAAAAACTGAAGAAAAACTTAGAAAAAAACGGTGAGCAAAACTGAAAAAAAAGAACTGAGAAAAAAACTGACTAGAAAAACTGAGCAGAAAAACTGAGAAGAAAAATTTAGAAAAAATCTGTGAAAAAAACTGAGCAAAAAAACTAAGAAAAACAACTGAGATAAAGTAAGAAAATAAAATGAGAAAAACTGAGAAGAAAAACGGTGAAAAAAAAACTGTGAAAAAAAACTGTGAAAAAAAGAAGAACTGAGAAGAAAAACTGAGAAAAAAACTGACTAGAAAAACTGAGCAGAAAAACTGAGCAGAAAAACTTAGAAAAAAACTGTGAAAAAAACTGTGAAAAAAAGAAGAACTGAGAAGAAAAACTGAGAAAAAAACTGACTAGAAAAACTGAGCAGAAAAACTGAGCAGAAAAACTTAGAAAAAATCTGTGAAAAAAACTGAGCAAAAAAGCTAACAAAAACAACTGAGAAAAAGTAAGAAAATAAAATGAGAAAAACTGGGAAGAAAAACTGAGAAAATAAAGTGTGAAAAAAAGACTGAAAAAACTGAAGAAATCCTTCGAAAAAAATGTGAAAAAAACTGTGAAAAAAAAGAACTGAGAAGAAAAACAGAAAAAAAACTGACGAGAAAAGCTGAGCAGAAAAACTGAGCAGAAATACTGAGAAAAAAAACTATAAAAAAAACTAAGAAAAACGGAGGAAAAAACTGAGAAGAAAAACTGAGAAAAAATGACTGAAAAAACTGAAGAAAAATTTAGAAAAAAACTGTGAAAAAATCTGTGAAAGAAAAGAAGAACTGAGAAGAAAAACTGTGAAAAAAAACTGACTAGAAAAACTGAGCAGAAAAACTGAGCAGGAAAATTAGAAAAAATCTGTGGAAAAAACTGAGCAAAAAAACTAAGAAAAACAACTGAGAAAAAGTAAGAAAATAAAATGAGAAAAACTGAGAAGAAAAATGGAGAAAAAATACTGTGGAAAAAAAAACTGTGCAAAAAACTGTGAAAATAAAGAAGAACTGAGAAAAAAACTGAAGAAAAACTTAGAAAAAAACTGTGAAAAAACTGTGAAAAAAAAGAAGAACTGAGAAAAAAAATGAGAAAAAAACTGACTAGAAAAACTGAGCAGAAAAACTGAGCAGAAAAACTGAGAAAAAAAACTAAGAAAAACAACTGAGAAAAAGTAAGAAAATAAAATGAGAAAAACTGAGAAGAAAAACGGAGAAAAAAAACTGTGAAAAAAACAAACTAAGAAAAAAACTGAGAAAAAACCGACGAATAACTGAGAAGAAAATCTGAGAAAAACTGAGCAGAAAAACAGAGCAGAAAAACTGAGAAGAAAAACGGAGGAAAAAAACTGAGAAAAAAAGACTGAAAAAACTGAAGAAAAACTTAAAAAAAAAAACTGTGAAAAATACTGTTAAAAAAAAAGAAGAACTGAGAAGAAAAACTCAGAAAAAAAGACTGAAAAAACTGAAGAAAAACTTTAAAAAACTGTGCAAAAATCTGTGAAAAAAAAGAAGACCCGAGAAGAAAAACTGAGAAAAAACTGACTAGAAAACCTGAGCAGAAAAACTGAGCAGAAAAACTGAGAAAAAAAACTATTAAAAAAAACTGAAGAAAAACGGAGGAAAAAAACTGAGAAAAACAACTGAGAAAAAGTAAGAAAATAAAATGAGAAAAACTGAGAAGAAAAACGGAGAAAAAAAACTGTGAAAATAAAACTAAGAAAAAAACTGAGAAAAAAACGACGAATATCTGAGAAGAAAATCTGAGACAATCTGAGCGAAAAACAGAGCAGAAAAACTGAGCAGAAAAACTGAGAAAAAAAACTATTAAAAAAAACTGAAGAAAAACGGAGGAAAAAAACTGAGAAGAAAAACTGAGAAAAAAAGACTGAAAAAACTGAAGAAAAACTTTTAAAAACTGTGAAAAAAAACTGAAAAAAAGAAGAACTGCGAAGAAAAATTGAGAAAAAACTGACTAGAAAAACTGAGCAGAAAAACTGAGAAAAAAAACTATTTAAAAAAACTAAAGAAAAACGGAGGAAAAAAATTGAGAAGAAAAACTGAGAAAAAAAACTATTTAAAAAAACTGAAGAAAAACGGAGGAAAAAAACTGAGAAGAAAAACTGAGAAAAAAAGACTGAAAAAACTGAAGAAAAACTTTAAAAAACTGTGAAAAAAAACTGTGAAAAAAAGAAGAACTGAGAAGAAAAACTGAGAAAAAAACTGACTAGAAAAACTGAGCAGAAAAACTGAGAAGAAAAATTTAGAAAAAATCTGTGAAAAAAACTGAGCAAAAAAACTAAGAAAAACAACTGAGATAAAGTAAGAAAATAAAATGAGAAATACTGAGAAGAAAAACGGTGAAAAAAAAACTGTGTAAAAAAACCTAAGAAAAAAACAGAGAAGAAAAACTGAGAAAAAAAGACTGAAAAAACTGAAGAAAAACTTAGAAAAAAACTGTGAAAAAAAGAAGATCTGTGAAGAAAAACTGAGAAAAAAACTGACTATAAAATCTGAGCAGAAAAACTTGGAAAAAAACTGTGAAAAAAAAGAACTGAGCAGAAAAACTTAGAAAAAATCTGTGAAAAAAACTGAGCAACAAAACTAAGAAAAACAACTGAGAAAAAGTAAGAAAATAAAATGAGAAAAACTGAGAAGAAAAACGGTGTAAAAAAACTGTGAAAAAAAACCTAAGAAAAAAACAGAGAAGAAAAACTGAGAAAAAAAGATTGAAAAAAGTGAAGAAAAACTTAGAAAAAAACGGTGAAAAAAACTGAAAAAAAAGAACTGAGAAGAAAAACTGACAAAAAAAAACTGACTAGAAAAACTGAGCAGAAAAACTGAGAAGAAAAACTTAGAAAAAATCTGTGAAAAAAACTGAGCAAAAAACTAAGAAAAACAACTGAGAAAAAGTAAGAAAATAAAATGTGAAAAACTGATAAGAAAAACTGAAAAAATAAGACTGAAAAAACTGAAGAAAAACTTAGAAAAAAACTGTGAAAAAAACTGTGAAATAAAAGAAGAACTCAGAAGAAAAACTGAGAAAAAAACTGACTAGAAAAACTGAGCAGAAAAACTGAGCAGAAAAACTTAGAAAAAAACTGTGAAAAAAACTGTGAAAAAAAGAAGAACTGAGAAGAAAAACTGAGAAAAAACTGACTAGAAAAACTGAGCAGAAAAACTGAGCAGAAAAATTTAGAAAAAATCTGTGAAAAAGACTGAGCAAAAAAGCTAACAAAAACAACTGAGAAAAAGTAAGAAAATAAAATGAGAAAAACTGGGAAGAAAAACTGAGAAAATAAAGTGTGAAAAAAAGACTGAAAAAACTGAAGAAAACCTTCGAAAAAAATGTGAAAAAAACTGTGAAAAAAAAGAACTGAGAAGAAAAACAGAAAAAAAACTGACGAGAAAAGCTGAGCAGAAAAACTGAGCAGAAATACTGAGAAAAAAAACTATAAAAAAAACTAAGAAAAACGGAGGAAAAAACTGAGAAGAAAAACTGAGAAAAAATGACTGAAAAAACTGAAGAAAAATTTAGAAAAAAACTGTGAAAAAATCTGTGAAAGAAAAGAACAAAAACAACTGAGAAAAAGTAAGAAAATAAAATGAGAAAAACTGAGAAGAAAAATGGAGAAAAAATACTGTGAAAAAAAACTGTGCAAAAAACTGTGAAAATAAAGAAGAACTGAGAAAAAAAACTGAAGAAAAACTTAGAAAAAAACTGTGAAAAAACTGTGAAAAAAAAGAAGAACTGAGAAAAAAAATGAGAAAAAAACTGACTAGAAAAACTGAGCAGAAAAACTGAGCAGAAAAACTGAGAAAAAAAACTAAGAAAAACAACTGAGAAAAAGTAAGAAAATAAAATGAGAAAAACTGAGAAGAAAAACGGAGAAAAAAAACTGTGAAAAAAACAAACTAAGAAAAAAACTGAGAAAAAACCGACGAATAACTGAGAAGAAAATCTGAGAAAAACTGAGCAGAAAAACAGAGCAGAAAAACTGAGAAGAAAAACGGAGGAAAAAAACTGAGAAAAAAAGACTGAAAAAACTGAAGAAAAACTTAAAAAAAAAAACTGTGAAAAATACTGCTAAAAAAAAGAAGAACTGAGAAGAAAAACTCATAAAAAAAGACTGAAAAAACTGAAGAAAAACTTAGAAAAAAACTGTGCAAAAATCTGTGAAAAAAAAGAAGACCCGAGAAGAAAAACTGAGAAAAAACTGACTAGAAAACCTGAGCAGAAAAACTGAGCAGAAAAACTGAGAAAAAAAACTATTAAAAAAAACTGAAGAAAAACGGAGGAAAAAAACTGAGAAAAACAACTGAGAAAAAGTAAGAAAATAAAATGAGAAAAACTGAGAAGAAAAACGGAGAAAAAACACTGTGAAAATAAAACTAAGAAAAAAACTGAGAAAAAAACGACGAATAACTGAGAAGAAAATCTGAGCGAAAAACAGAGCAGAAAAACTGAGAAGAAAAACGGAGGAAAAAAACTGAGAAGAAAAACTGAGAAAAAAAGACTGAAAAAACTGAAGAAAAACTTTAAAAAACTGTGAAAAAAAACTGAAAAAAAGAAGAACTGCGAAGAAAAATTGAGAAAAAACTGACTAGAAAAACTGAGCAGAAAAACTGAGAAAAAAAACTATTTAAAAAAACTAAAGAAAAACGGAGGAAAAAAATTGAGAAGAAAAACTGAGAAAAAAAACTATTTAAAAAAACTGAAGAAAAACGGAGGGAAAAAAACTGAGAAGAAAAACTGAGATAAAAAGACTTAAAAAACTGAAGAAAAACAGAAAAAAACTGTGAAAAAAGAAGAACTGAGAAGAAAAACTGAGAAAAAAACTGACTAGAAAAACTGAGCAGAAAAACTGAGAAAAAAAACTATTTAGAAAAACTGAAGAAAAACGGAGGAAAAAAACTGAGAAGAAAAACTGAGAAAAAAAGACTGAAAAAACTGAAGAAAAACAGTATAAAACTGTGAAAAAAACTGTGAAAAAAAAGAAGATCTGAGAAGAAAAACTGAGAAAAAAACTGACTAGAAAAACTAAGCAGAAAAACTGAGAAAAAAAACTCTTTAAAAAAAACTGAAGAAAAACGGAGGGAAAAAACTGAGAAGAAAAACTGAGATAAAAATACTGAAAAAACTGAAGAAAAACTTAGAAAAAAACGGTGAGAAAAACTGAAAAAAAAGAACTGAGAAAAAAACCGACTAGAAAAACTGAGCAGAAAAACTGAGAAGAAAAACTTAGAAAAAATCTGTGAAAAAAACTGAGCAAAAAAACTAAGAAAAACAACTGAGAAAAAGTAAGAAAATAAAATGAGAAAAACTGAGAAGAAAAACGGTGAAAAAAAACTGTGAAAAAAAACCTAAGAAAAAAACAGAGAAGAAAAACTGAGAAAAAAAGACTGAAAAAACTGAAGAAAAACTTAGAAAAAAACGGTGAAAAAAACTGTGAAAAAAACTGAGCAAAAAACTAAGAAAAACAACTGAGAAAAAGTAAGAAAATAAAATGTGAAAAACTGATAAGAAAAACTGAAAAAATAAGACTGAAAAAACTGAAGAAAAACTTAGAAAAAAAATGTGAAAAAAACTGTGAAATAAAAGAAGAACTCAGAAGAAAAACTGAGAAAAAAACTGACTAGAAAAACTGAGCAGAAAAACTTAGAAAAAATCTGTGAAAAAAACTGAGCAAAAAAGCTAAGAAAAACAACTGAGAAAAAGAAAGAAAATAAAATGAGAAAAACTGATCAGAAAAACTGAGCAGAAAAACTGAGAAAAAAATCTATTAAAAAAACTGAAGAAAAACGGAGGAAAAAAACTGAGAAGAAAAACTGAGAAAAAAAGACTTAAAAAACTGAAGAAAAACTTAGAAAAAAACGGTGAAAAAAACTATGAAAAAAAAGAACTGAGAAGAAAAACTGAGAAAAAAACTGACTAGAAAAACTGAAGAAAATCTGTGAAAAAAACTGAGCAAAAAAACTAAGAAAAACAACTGAGAAAAAGTAAGAAAATAAAATGAGAAAAACTGAGAAGAAAAACGGAGAAAAAAAAATTTGAAAATAAAACTAAGAAAAAAACTGAGAAAAAAACGACGAATAACTGAGAAGAAAATCTGAGTGAAAAACAGAGCAGAAAAACTGAGAAGAAAAACGGAGGAAAAAAACTGAGAAGAAAAACTGAGAAAAAAAACTATTTAAAAAAACTGAAGAAAAACGGAGGAAAAAAACTGAGAAGAAAAACTGAGAAAAAAAGACTGAAAAAACTGAAGAAAAACTTTAAAAAACTGTGAAAAAAAACTGTGAAAAAAAGAAGAACTGAGAAGAAAAACTGAGAAAAAAAATTATTTAAAAAAACTGAAGAAAAACGGAGGAAAAAAACTGAGAAGAAAAACTGAGAAAAAAAGACTGAAAAAACTGAAGAAAAACAGAAAAAAACTGTGAAAAAAAACTGTGAAAAAAAAGAAGATCTGAGAAGAAAAACTGAGAAAAAAACTGACCAGAAAAACTGAGCAGAAAAACTGAGAAATAAAACTCTTTTAAAAAAACTGAAGAAAAACGGAGCGAAAAAAACTGAGAAGAAAAACTGAGATAAAAAGACTTAAAAAACTGAAGAAAAACAGAAAAAAACTGTGAAAAAAGAAGAACTGAGAAGAAAAACTGAGAAAAAAACTGACTAGAAAAACTGAGCAGAAAAACTGAGAAAAAAAACTATTTAGAAAAACTGAAGAAAAACGGAGGAAAAAAAACTGAGAAGAAAAACTGAGAAAAACAGACTGAAAAAACTGAGGAAAAACAAAAAAAACTGTGAAAAAAACTGTGAAAAAAAAGAAGATCTGAGAAGAAAAACTGAGAAAAAAAACTGACTAGAAAAACTGAGCAGAAAAACTGAGAAAAAAAATCTCTTTAAAAAAAACTGAAGAAAAACGGAGGGAAAAAACTGAGAAGAACAACTGAGATAAAAAGACTGAAAAAACTGAAGAAAAACTTAGAAAAAACGGTGAGAAAAACTGAAAAAAAAGAACTGAGAAAAAAACCGACTAGAAAAACTGAGCAGAAAAACTGAGAAGAAAAACTTAGAAAAAATCTGTGAAAAAAACTGAGCAAAAAAACTAAGAAAAACAACTGAGAAAAAGTAAGAAAATAAAAGGAGAAAAACTGAGAAGAAAAACGGTGAAAAAAAACTGTGAAAAAAAACCTAAGAAAAAAACAGAGAAGAAAAACTGAGAAAAAAAGACTGAAAAAACTGAAGAAAAACTTAGAAAAAAACGGTGAAAAAAACTGAAAAAAAAGAACTGAGAAGAAAAACTGACCAAAAAAAACTGACTAGAAAAACTGAGCAGAAAAACTGAGAAGAAAAACTTAGAAAAAATCTGTGAAAAAAACTGAGCAAAAAACTAAGAAAAACAACTGAGAAAAAGTAAGAAAATAAAATGTGAAAAACTGATAAGAAAAACTGAAAAAATAAGACTGAAAAAACTGAAGAAAAACTTAGAAAAAAACTGTGAAAAAAACTGTGAAATAAAAGAAGAACTTAGAAGAAAAACTGAGAAAAAAACTGACTAGAAAAACTGAGCAGAAAAACTTAGAAAAAATCTGTGAAAAAAACTGAGCAAAAAAACTAAGAAAAACAACTGAGAAAAAGTAAGAAAATAAAATGAGAAAAACTGAGAAGAAAAACGGAGAAAAAAAACTGTGAAAATAAAACTAAGAAAAAAACTGAGAAAAAAACGACGAATAACTGAGAAGAAAATCTGAGAAAATCTGAGCGAAAAACAGAGCAGAAAAACTGAGAAGAAAAATGGAGGAAAAAAACTGAGAAGAAAAACTGAGAAAAAAAGACTGAAAAAACTGAAGAAAAACTTTAAAAAACTGTGAAAAAAAACTGAAAAAAAGAAGAACTGCGAAGAAAAATTGAGAAAAACCTGACTAGAAAAACTGAGCAGAAAAACTGAGAAAAAAAACTATTTAAAAAAACTAAAGAAAAACGGAGGAAAAAAATTGAGAAGAAAAACTGAGAAAAAAAACTATTTAAAAAAACTGAAGAAAAACGGAGGAAAATAACTGAGAAGAAAAACTGAGAAAAAAACTGACTAGAAAAACTGAGCAGAAAAACTGAGAAAAAAAACTATTTAGAAAAACTGAAGAAAAACGGAGGAAAAAAACTGAGAAGAAAAACTGAGAAAAAAAGACTGAAAAAACTGAAGAAAAACAGAAAAAAACTGTGAAAAAAACTGTGAAAAAAAAGAAGATCTGAGAAGAAAAACTGAGAAAAAAACTGACTAGAAAAACTGAGCAGAAAAACTGAGAAAAAAAACTCTTTAAAAAAAACTGAAGAAAAACGGAGGGAAAAAACTGAGAAGAAAAACTGAGATAAAAAGACTGAAAAAACTGAAGAAAAACTTAGAAAAAAACGGTGAGAAAAACTGAAAAAAAAGAACTGAGAAAAAAACCGACTAGAAAAACTGAGCAGAAAAACTGAGAAGAAAAACTTAGAAAAAATCTGTGAAAAAAACTGAGCAAAAAAACTAAGAAAAACAACTGAGAAAAAGTAAGAAAATAAAATGAGAAAAACTGAGAAGAAAAACGGTGAAAAAAAACTGTGAAAAAAAACCTAAGAAAAAAACAGAGAAGAAAAACTGAGAAAAAAAGACTGAAAAAACTGAAGAAAAACTTAGAAAAAAACGGTGAAAAAAACTGTGAAAAAAACTGAGCAAAAAACTAAGAAAAACAACTGAGAAAAAGTAAGAAAATAAAATGTGAAAAACTGATAAGAAAAACTGAAAAAATAAGACTGAAAAAACTGAAGAAAAACTTAGAAAAAAAATGTGAAAAAAACTGTGAAATAAAAGAAGAACTCAGAAGAAAAACTGAGAAAAAAACTGACTAGAAAAACTGAGCAGAAAAACTGAGAAGAAAAACTTAGAAAAAATCTGTGAAAAAAACTGAGCAAAAAACTAAGAAAAACAACTGAGAAAAAGTAAGAAAATAAAATGGGAAAAACTGATAAGAAAAACTGAAAAAATAAGACTGAAAAAACTGAAGAAAAACTTAGAAAAAAACTGTGAAAAAAACTGTGAAATAAAAGAAGAACTCAGAAGAAAAACTGAGAAAAAAACTGACTAGAAAAACTGAGCAGAAAAACTTAGAAAAAATCTGTGAAAAAAACTGAGCAAAAAAGCTAAGAAAAACAACTGAGAAAAAGAAAGAAAATAAAATGAGAAAAACTGATCAGAAAAACTGAGCAGAAAAACTGAGAAAAAATTCTATTAAAAAAACTGAAGAAAAACGGAGGAAAAAAACTGAGAAGAAAAACTGAGAAAAAAAGACTTAAAAAACTGAAGAAAAACTTAGAAAAAAACGGTGAAAAAAACTATGAAAAAAAAGAACTGAGAAGAAAAACTGAGAAAAAAACTGACTAGAAAAACTGAAGAAAATCTGTGAAAAAAACTGAGCAAAAAAACTAAGAAAAACAACTGAGAAAAAGTAAGAAAATAAAATGAGAAAAACTGAGAAGAAAAACGGAGAAAAAAAAATTTGAAAATAAAACTAAGAAAAAAACTGAGAAAAAAACGACGAATAACTGAGAAGAAAATCTGAGTGAAAAACAGAGCAGAAAAACTGAGAAGAAAAACGGAGGAAAAAAACTGAGAAGAAAAACTGAGAAAAAAAACTATTTAAAAAAACTGAAGAAAAACGGAGGAAAAAAACTGAGAAGAAAAACTGAGAAAAAAAGACTGAAAAAACTGAAGAAAAACTTTACAAAACTGTGAAAAAAAACTGTGAAAAAAAGAAGAACTGAGAAGAAAAACTGAGAAAAAAAATTATTTTAAAAAACTGAAGAAAAACGGAGGAAAAAAACTGAGAAGAAAAACTGAGAAAAAAAGACTGAAAAAACTGAAGAAAAACAGAAAAAAACTGTGAAAAAAAACTGTGAAAAAAAAGAAGATCTGAGAAGAAAAACTGAGAAAAAAACTGACCAGAAAAACTGAGCAGAAAAACTGAGAAATAAAACTCTTTTAAAAAAACTGAAGAAAAACGGAGCGAAAAAAACTGAGAAGAAAAACTGAGATAAAAAGACTTAAAAAACTGAAGAAAAACAGAAAAAAACTGTGAAAAAAGAAGAACTGAGAAGAAAAACTGAGAAAAAAACTGACTAGAAAAACTGAGCAGAAAAACTGAGAAAAAAAACTATTTAGAAAAACTGAAGAAAAACGGAGGAAAAAAAACTGAGAAGAACAACTGAGATAAAAAGACTGAAAAAACTGAAGAAAAACTTAGAAAAAACGGTGAGAAAAACTGAAAAAAAAGAACTGAGAAAAAAACCGACTAGAAAAACTGAGCAGAAAAACTGAGAAGAAAAACTTAGAAAAAATCTGTGAAAAAAACTGAGCAAAAAAACTAAGAAAAACAACTGAGAAAAAGTAAGAAAATAAAAGGAGAAAAACTGAGAAGAAAAACGGTGAAAAAAAACTGTGAAAAAAAACCTAAGAAAAAAACAGAGAAGAAAAACTGAGAAAAAAAGACTGAAAAAACTGAAGAAAAACTTAGAAAAAAACGGTGAAAAAAACTGAAAAAAAAGAACTGAGAAGAAAAACTGACCAAAAAAAACTGACTAGAAAAACTGAGCAGAAAAACTGAGAAGAAAAACTTAGAAAAAATCTGTGAAAAAAACTGAGCAAAAAACTAAGAAAAACAACTGAGAAAAAGTAAGAAAATAAAATGTGAAAAACTGATAAGAAAAACTGAAAAAATAAGACTGAAAAAACTGAAGAAAAACTTAGAAAAAAACTGTGAAAAAAACTGTGAAATAAAAGAAGAACTTAGAAGAAAAACTGAGAAAAAAACTGACTAGAAAAACTGAGCAGAAAAACTTAGAAAAAATCTGTGAAAAAAACTGAGCAAAAAAACTAAGAAAAACAACTGAGAAAAAGTAAGAAAATAAAATGAGAAAAACTGAGAAGAAAAACGGAGAAAAAAAACTGTGAAAATAAAACTAAGAAAAAAACTGAGAAAAAAACGACGAATAACTGAGAAGAAAATCTGAGAAAATCTGAGCGAAAAACAGAGCAGAAAAACTGAGAAGAAAAATGGAGGAAAAAAACTGAGAAGAAAAACTGAGAAAAAAAGACTGAAAAAACTGAAGAAAAACTTTAAAAAACTGTGAAAAAAAACTGAAAAAAAGAAGAACTGCGAAGAAAAATTGAGAAAAACCTGACTAGAAAAACTGAGCAGAAAAACTGAGAAAAAAAACTATTTAAAAAAACTAAAGAAAAACGGAGGAAAAAAATTGAGAAGAAAAACTGAGAAAAAAAACTATTTAAAAAAACTGAAGAAAAACGGAGGAAAATAACTGAGAAGAAAAACTGAGAAAAAAAACTGACTAGAAAAACTGAGCAGAAAAACTGAGAAAAAAAACTATTTAGAAAAACTGAAGAAAAACGGAGGAAAAAAACTGAGAAGAAAAACTGAGAAAAAAAGACTGAAAAAACTGAAGAAAAACAGAAAAAAACTGTGAAAAAAACTGTGAAAAAAAAGAAGATCTGAGAAGAAAAACTGAGAAAAAAACTGACTAGAAAAACTGAGCAGAAAAACTGAGAAAAAAAACTCTTTAAAAAAAACTGAAGAAAAACGGAGGGAAAAAACTGAGAAGAAAAACTGAGATAAAAAGACTGAAAAAACTGAAGAAAAACTTAGAAAAAAACGGTGAGAAAAACTGAAAAAAAAGAACTGAGAAAAAAACCGACTAGAAAAACTGAGCAGAAAAACTGAGAAGAAAAACTTAGAAAAAATCTGTGAAAAAAACTGAGCAAAAAAACTAAGAAAAACAACTGAGAAAAAGTAAGAAAATAAAATGAGAAAAACTGAGAAGAAAAACGGTGAAAAAAAACTGTGAAAAAAAACCTAAGAAAAAAACAGAGAAGAAAAACTGAGAAAAAAAGACTGAAAAAACTGAAGAAAAACTTAGAAAAAAACGGTGAAAAAAACTGTGAAAAAAACTGAGCAAAAAACTAAGAAAAACAACTGAGAAAAAGTAAGAAAATAAAATGTGAAAAACTGATAAGAAAAACTGAAAAAATAAGACTGAAAAAACTGAAGAAAAACTTAGAAAAAAAATGTGAAAAAAACTGTGAAATAAAAGAAGAACTCAGAAGAAAAACTGAGAAAAAAACTGACTAGAAAAACTGAGCAGAAAAACTGAGAAGAAAAACTTAGAAAAAATCTGTGAAAAAAACTGAGCAAAAAACTAAGAAAAACAACTGAGAAAAAGTAAGAAAATAAAATGGGAAAAACTGATAAGAAAAACTGAAAAAATAAGACTGAAAAAACTGAAGAAAAACTTAGAAAAAAACTGTGAAAAAAACTGTGAAATAAAAGAAGAACTCAGAAGAAAAACTGAGAAAAAAACTGACTAGAAAAACTGAGCAGAAAAACTTAGAAAAAATCTGTGAAAAAAACTGAGCAAAAAAGCTAAGAAAAACAACTGAGAAAAAGAAAGAAAATAAAATGAGAAAAACTGATCAGAAAAACTGAGCAGAAAAACTGAGAAAAAATTCTATTAAAAAAACTGAAGAAAAACGGAGGAAAAAAACTGAGAAGAAAAACTGAGAAAAAAAGACTTAAAAAACTGAAGAAAAACTTAGAAAAAAACGGTGAAAAAAACTATGAAAAAAAAGAACTGAGAAGAAAAACTGAGAAAAAAACTGACTAGAAAAACTGAAGAAAATCTGTGAAAAAAACTGAGCAAAAAAACTAAGAAAAACAACTGAGAAAAAGTAAGAAAATAAAATGAGAAAAACTGAGAAGAAAAACGGAGAAAAAAAAATTTGAAAATAAAACTAAGAAAAAAACTGAGAAAAAAACGACGAATAACTGAGAAGAAAATCTGAGTGAAAAACAGAGCAGAAAAACTGAGAAGAAAAACGGAGGAAAAAAACTGAGAAGAAAAACTGAGAAAAAAAACTATTTAAAAAAACTGAAGAAAAACGGAGGAAAAAAACTGAGAAGAAAAACTGAGAAAAAAAGACTGAAAAAACTGAAGAAAAACTTTACAAAACTGTGAAAAAAAACTGTGAAAAAAAGAAGAACTGAGAAGAAAAACTGAGAAAAAAAATTATTTTAAAAAACTGAAGAAAAACGGAGGAAAAAAACTGAGAAGAAAAACTGAGAAAAAAAGACTGAAAAAACTGAAGAAAAACAGAAAAAAACTGTGAAAAAAAACTGTGAAAAAAAAGAAGATCTGAGAAGAAAAACTGAGAAAAAAACTGACCAGAAAAACTGAGCAGAAAAACTGAGAAATAAAACTCTTTTAAAAAAACTGAAGAAAAACGGAGCGAAAAAAACTGAGAAGAAAAACTGAGATAAAAAGACTTAAAAAACTGAAGAAAAACAGAAAAAAACTGTGAAAAAAGAAGAAATGAGAAGAAAAACTGAGAAAAAAACTGACTAGAAAAACTGAGCAGAAAAACTGAGAAAAAAAACTATTTAGAAAAACTGAAGAAAAACGGAGGAAAAAAAACTGAGAAGAAAAACTGAGAAAAAAAGACTGAAAAAACTGAGGAAAAACAAAAAAAACTGTGAAAAAAACTGTGAAAAAAAAGAAGAACTTAGAAGAAAAACTGAGAAAAAAACTGACTAGAAAAACTGAGCAGAAAAACTTAGAAAAAATCTGTGAAAAAAACTGAGCAAAAAAACTAAGAAAAACAACTGAGAAAAAGTAAGAAAATAAAATGAGAAAAACTGAGAAGAAAAACGGAGAAAAAAAACTGTGAAAATAAAACTAAGAAAAAAACTGAGAAAAAAACGACGAATAACTGAGAAGAAAATCTGAGAAAATCTGAGCGAAAAACAGAGCAGAAAAACTGAGAAGAAAAATGGAGGAAAAAAACTGAGAAGAAAAACTGAGAAAAAAAGACTGAAAAAACTGAAGAAAAACTTTAAAAAACTGTGAAAAAAAACTGAAAAAAAGAAGAACTGCGAAGAAAAATTGAGAAAAAACTGACTAGAAAAACTGAGCAGAAAAACTGAGAAAAAAAACTATATAAAAAAACTAAAGAAAAACGGAGGAAAAAAATTGAGAAGAAAAACTGAGAAAAAAAACTATTTAAAAAAACTGAAGAAAAACGGAGGAAAATAACTGAGAAGAAAAACTGAGAAAAAAACTGACTAGAAAAACTGAGCAGAAAAACTGAGAAAAAAATTATTTAAAAAAACTGAAGAAAAACGGAGGAAAAAAACTGAGAAGAAAAACTGAGAAAAAAAGACTGAAAAAACTGAAGAAAAACAGAAAAAAACTGTGAAAAAAAACTGTGAAAAAAAAGAAGATCTGAAAAGAAAAACTGAGAAAAAAACTGACCAGAAAAACTGAGCAGAAAAACTGAGAAATAAAACTCTTTTAATAAAACTGAAGAAAAACGGAGGGAAAAAAACTGAGAAGAAAAACTGAGATAAAAAGACTTAAAAAACTGAAGAAAAACAGAAAAAAACTGTGAAAAAAGAAGAACTGAGAAGAAAAACTGAGAAAAAAACTGACTAGAAAAACTGAGCAGAAAAACTGAGAAAAAAAACTATTTAGAAAAACTGAAGAAAAACGGAGGAAAAAAAACTGAGAAGAAAAACTGAGAAAAAAAGACTGAAAAAACTGAGGAAAAACAAAAAAAACTGTGAAAAAAACTGTGAAAAAAAAGAAGATCTGAGAAGAAAAACTGAGAAAAAAAACTGACTAGAAAAACTGAGCAGAAAAACTGAGAAAAAAAATCTCTTTAAAAAAAACTGAAGAAAAACGGAGGGAAAAAACTGAGAAGAACAACTGAGATAAAAAGACTGAAAAAACTGAAGAAAAACTTAGAAAAAACGGTGAGAAAAACTGAAAAAAAAGAACTGAGAAAAAAACCGACTAGAAAAACTGAGCAGAAAAACTGAGAAGAAAAACTTAGAAAAAATCTGTGAAAAAAACTGAGCAAAAAAACTAAGAAAAACAACTGAGAAAAAGTAAGAAAATAAAATGAGAAAAACTGAGAAGAAAAACGGTGAAAAAAAACTGTGAAAAAAAACCTAAGAAAAAAACAGAGAAAAAAAACTGAGAAAAAAAGACTGAAAAAACTGAAGAAAAACTTAGAAAAAAACGGTGAAAAAAACTGAAAAAAAAGAACTGAGAAGAAAAACTGACCAAAAAAAACTGACTAGAAAAACTGAGCAGAAAAACTGAGAAGAAAAACTTAGAAAAAATCTGTGAAAAAAACTGAGAAAAAAACTAAGAAAAACAACTGAGAAAAAGTAAGAAAATAAAATGTGAAAAACTGATAAGAAAAACTGAAAAAATAAGACTGAAAAAACTGAAGAAAAACTTAGAAAAAAACTGTGAAAAAAACTGTGAAATAAAAGAAGAACTTAGAAGAAAAACTGAGAAAAAAACTGACTAGAAAAACTGAGCAGAAAAACTTAGAAAAAATCTGTGAAAAAAACTGAGCAAAAAAACTAAGAAAAACAACTGAGAAAAAGTAAGAAAATAAAATGAGAAAAACTGAGAAGAAAAACGGAGAAAAAAAACTGTGAAAATAAAACTAAGAAAAAAACTGAGAAAAAAACGACGAATAACTGAGAAGAAAATCTGAGAAAATCTGAGCGAAAAACAGAGCAGAAAAACTGAGAAGAAAAATGGAGGAAAAAAACTGAGAAGAAAAACTGAGAAAAAAAGACTGAAAAAACTGAAGAAAAACTTTAAAAAACTGTGAAAAAAAACTGAAAAAAAGAAGAACTGCGCAGAAAAATTGAGAAAAAACTGACTAGAAAAACTGAGCAGAAAAACTGAGAAAAAAACTATTTAAAAAAACTAAAGAAAAACGGAGGAAAAAAATTGAGAAGAAAAACTGAGAAAAAAAACTATTTAAAAAAACTGAAGAAAAACGGAGGAAAATAACTGAGAAGAAAAACTGAGAAAAAAACTGACTAGAAAAACTGAGCAGAAAAACTGAGAAAAAAAATTATTTAAAAAAACTGAAGAAAAACGGAGGAAAAAAACTGAGAAGAAAAACTGAGAAAAAAAGACTGAAAAAACTGAAGAAAAACAGAAAAAAACTGTGAAAAAAAACTGTGAAAAAAAAGAAGATCTGAAAAGAAAAACTGAGAAAAAAACTGACCAGAAAAACTGAGCAGAAAAACTGAGAAATAAAACTCTTTTAATAAAACTGAAGAAAAACGGAGGGAAAAAAACTGAGAAGAAAAACTGAGATAAAAAGACTTAAAAAACTGAAGAAAAACAGAAAAAAACTGTGAAAAAAGAAGAACTGAGAAGAAAAACTGAGAAAAAAACTGACTAGAAAAACTGAGCAGAAAAACTGAGAAAAAAAACTATTTAGAAAAACTGAAGAAAAACGGAGGAAAAAAAACTGAGAAGAAAAACTGAGAAAAAAAGACTGAAAAAACTGAGGAAAAACAAAAAAAACTGTGAAAAAAACTGTGAAAAAAAAGAAGATCTGAGAAGAAAAACTGAGAAAAAAAACTGACTAGAAAAACTGAGCAGAAAAACTGAGAAAAAAAATCTCTTTAAAAAAAACTGAAGAAAAACGGAGGGAAAAAACTGAGAAGAACAACTGAGATAAAAAGACTGAAAAAACTGAAGAAAAACTTAGAAAAAACGGTGAGAAAAACTGAGCAAAAAAACTAAGAAAAACAACTGAGAAAAAGTAAGAAAATAAAATGAGAAAAACTGAGAAGAAAAACGGTGAAAAAAAACTGTGAAAAAAAACCTAAGAAAAAAACAGAGAAGAAAAACTGAGAAAAAAAGACTGAAAAAACTGAAGAAAAACTTAGAAAAAAACGGTGAAAAAAACTGAAAAAAAAGAACTGAGAAGAAAAACTGACCAAAAAAAACTGACTAGAAAAACTGAGCAGAAAAACTGAGAAGAAAAACTTAGAAAAAATCTGTGAAAAAAACTGAGCAAAAAACTAAGAAAAACAACTGAGAAAAAGTAAGAAAATAAAATGTGAAAAACTGATAAGAAAAACTGAAAAAATAAGACTGAAAAAACTGAAGAAAAACTTAGAAAAAAACTGTGAAAAAAACTGTGAAATAAAAGAAGAACTTAGAAGAAAAACTGAGAAAAAAACTGACTAGAAAAACTGAGCAGAAAAACTTAGAAAAAATCTGTGAAAAAAACTGAGCAAAAAAACTAAGAAAAACAACTGAGAAAAAGTAAGAAAATAAAATGAGAAAAACTGAGAAGAAAAACGGTGAAAAAAAACTGTGAAAAAAAACCTAAGAAAAAAACAGAGAAGAAAAACTGAGAAAAAAAGACTGAAAAAACTGAAGAAAAACTTAGAAAAAAACGGTGAAAAAAACTGAAAAAAAAGAACTGAGAAGAAAAACTGACCAAAAAAAACTGACTAGAAAAACTGAGCAGAAAAACTGAGAAGAAAAATTTAGAAAAAATCTGTGAAAAAAACTGAGCAAAAAACTAAGAAAAACAACTGAGAAAAAGTAAGAAAATAAAATGTGAAAAACTGATAAGAAAAACTGAAAAAATAAGACTGAAAAAACTGAAGAAAAACTTAGAAAAAAACTGTGAAAAAAACTGTGAAATAAAAGAAGAACTTAGAAGAAAAACTGAGAAAAAAACTGACTAGAAAAACTGAGCAGAAAAACTTAGAAAAAATCTGTGAAAAAAACTGAGCAAAAAAACTAAGAAAAACAACTGAGAAAAAGTAAGAAAATAAAATGAGAAAAACTGAGAAGAAAAACGGAGAAAAAAAACTGTGAAAATAAAACTAAGAAAAAAACTGAGAAAAAAACGACGAATAACTGAGAAGAAAATCTGAGAAAATCTGAGCGAAAAACAGAGCAGAAAAACTGAGAAGAAAAATGGAGGAAAAAAACTGAGAAGAAAAACTGAGAAAAAAAGACTGAAAAAACTGAAGAAAAACTTTAAAAAACTGTGAAAAAAAACTGAAAAAAAGAAGAACTGCGAAGAAAAATTGAGAAAAAACTGACTAGAAAAACTGAGCAGAAAAACTGAGAAACAAAACTATTTAAAAAAACTAAAGAAAAACGGAGGAAAAAAATTGAGAAGAAAAACTGAGAAAAAAAACTATTTAAAAAAACTGAAGAAAAACGGAGGAAAATAACTGAGAAGAAAAACTGAGAAAAAAACTGACTAGAAAAACTGAGCAGAAAAACTGAGAAAAAAAATTATTTAAAAAAACTGAAGAAAAACGGAGGAAAAAAACTGAGAAGAAAAACTGAGAAAAAAAGACTGAAAAAACTGAAGAAAAACAGAAAAAAACTGTGAAAAAAAACTGTGAAAAAAAAGAAGATCTGAAAAGAAAAACTGAGAAAAAAACTGACCAGAAAAACTGAGCAGAAAAACTGAGAAATAAAACTCTTTTAATAAAACTGAAGAAAAACGGAGGGAAAAAAACTGAGAAGAAAAACTGAGATAAAAAGACTTAAAAAACTGAAGAAAAACAGAAAAAAACTGTGAAAAAAGAAGAACTGAGAAGAAAAACTGAGAAAAAAACTGACTAGAAAAACTGAGCAGAAAAAATGTGAAAAAAAACTGTGAAAAAAAAGAAGATCTGAAAAGAAAAACTGAGAAGAAAAACTTAGAAAAAATCTGTGAAAAAAACTGAGCAAAAAACTAAGAAAAACAACTGAGAAAAAGTAAGAAAATAAAATGAGAAAAACTGAGAGAAAAACGGTGAAAAAAAACTGTGAAAAAAAACCTAAGAAAAAAACAGAGAAGAAAAACTGAGAAAAAAAGACTGAAAAAACTGAAGAAAAACTTAGAAAAAAACGGTGAAAAAAACTGAAAAAAAAGAACTGAGAAGAAAAACTGACCAAAAAAAACTGACTAGAAAAACTGAGCAGAAAAACTGAGAAGAAAAACTTAGAAAAAATCTGTGAAAAAAACTGAGAAAAAAACTAAGAAAAACAACTGAGAAAAAGTAAGAAAATAAAATGTGAAAAACTGATAAGAAAAACTGAAAAAATAAGACTGAAAAAACTGAAGAAAAACTTAGAAAAAAACTGTGAAAAAAACTGTGAAATAAAAGAAGAACTTAGAAGAAAAACTGAGAAAAAAACTGACTAGAAAAACTGAGCAGAAAAACTTAGAAAAAATCTGTGAAAAAAACTGAGCAAAAAAACTAAGAAAAACAACTGAGAAAAAGTAAGAAAATAAAATGAGAAAAACTGAGAAGAAAAACGGAGAAAAAAAACTGTGAAAATAAAACTAAGAAAAAAACTGAGAAAAAAACGACGAATAACTGAGAAGAAAATCTGAGAAAATCTGAGCGAAAAACAGAGCAGAAAAACTGAGAAGAAAAATGGAGGAAAAAAACTGAGAAGAAAAACTGAGAAAAAAAGACTGAAAAAACTGAAGAAAAACTTTAAAAAACTGTGAAAAAAAACTGAAAAAAAGAAGAACTGCGAAGAAAAATTGAGAAAAAACTGACTAGAAAAACTGAGCAGAAAAACTGAGAAAAAAAACTATTTAAAAAAACTAAAGAAAAACGGAGGAAAAAAATTGAGAAGAAAAACTGAGAAAAAAAACTATTTAAAAAAACTGAAGAAAAACGGAGGAAAATAACTGAGAAGAAAAACTGAGAAAAAAACTGACTAGAAAAACTGAGCAGAAAAACTGAGAAAAAAAATTATTTAAAAAAACTGAAGAAAAACGGAGGAAAAAAACTGAGAAGAAAAACTGAGAAAAAAAGACTGAAAAAACTGAAGAAAAACAGAAAAAAACTGTGAAAAAAAACTGTGAAAAAAAAGATCTGAAAAGAAAAACTGAGAAAAAAACTGACCAGAAAAACTGAGCAGAAAAACTGAGAAATAAAACTCTTTTAATAAAACTGAAGAAAAACGGAGGGAAAAAAACTGAGAAGAAAAACTGAGATAAAAAGACTTAAAAAACTGAAGAAAAACAGAAAAAAACTGTGAAAAAAGAAGAACTGAGAAGAAAAACTGAGAAAAAAACTGACTAGAAAAACTGAGCAGAAAAACTGAGAAAAAAAACTATTTAGAAAAACTGAAGAAAAACGGAGGAAAAAAAACTGAGAAGAAAAACTGAGAAAAAAAGACTGAAAAAACTGAGGAAAAACAAAAAAAACTGTGAAAAAAACTGTGAAAAAAAAGAAGATCTGAGAAGAAAAACTGAGAAAAAAAACTGACTAGAAAAACTGAGCAGAAAAACTGAGAAAAAAAATCTCTTTAAAAAAAACTGAAGAAAAACGGAGGGAAAAAACTGAGAAGAACAACTGAGATAAAAAGACTGAAAAAACTGAAGAAAAACTTATAAAAAACGGTGAGAAAAACTGAAAAAAAAGAACTGAGAAAAAAACCGACTAGAAAAACTGAGCAGAAAAACTGAGAAGAAAAACTTAGAAAAAATCTGTGAAAAAAACTGAGCAAAAAAACTAAGAAAAACAACTGAGAAAAAGTAAGAAAATAAAATGAGAAAAACTGAGAAGAAAAACGGTGAAAAAAAACTGTGAAAAAAAACCTAAGAAAAAAACAGAGAAGAAAAACTGAGAAAAAAAGACTGAAAAAACTGAAGAAAAACTTAGAAAAAAACGGTGAAAAAAACTGAAAAAAAAGAACTGAGAAGAAAAACTGACAAAAAAAACTGACTAGAAAAACTGAGCAGAAAAACTGAGAAGAAAAACTTAGAAAAAATCTGTGAAAAAAACTGAGCAAAAAACTAAGAAAAACAACTGAGAAAAAGTAAGAAAATAAAATGTGAAAAACTGATAAGAAAAACTGAAAAAATAAGACTGAAAAAACTGAAGAAAAACTTAGAAAAAAACTGTGAAAAAAACTGTGAAATAAAAGAAGAACTTAGAAGAAAAACTGAGAAAAAAACTGACTAGAAAAACTGAGCAGAAAAACTTAGAAAAAATCTGTGAAAAAAACTGAGCAAAAAAACTAAGAAAAACAACTGAGAAAAAGTAAGAAAATAAAATGAGAAAAACTGAGAAGAAAAACGGTGAAAAAAAACTGTGAAAAAAAACCTAAGAAAAAAACAGAGAAGAAAAACTGAGAAAAAAAGACTGAAAAAACTGAAGAAAAACTTAGAAAAAAACGGTGAAAAAAACTGAAAAAAAAGAACTGAGAAGAAAAACTGACCAAAAAAAACTGACTAGAAAAACTGAGCAGAAAAACTGAGAAGAAAAACTTAGAAAAAATCTGTGAAAAAAACTGAGCAAAAAACTAAGAAAAACAACTGAGAAAAAGTAAGAAAATAAAATGTGAAAAACTGATAAGAAAAACTGAAAAAATAAGACTGAAAAAACTGAAGAAAAACTTAGAAAAAAACTGTGAAAAAAACTGTGAATTAAAAGAAGAACTTAGAAGAAAAACTGAGAAAAAAACTGACTAGAAAAACTGAGCAGAAAAACTTAGAAAAAATCTGTGAAAAAAACTGAGCAAAAAAACTAAGAAAAACAACTGAGAAAAAGTAAGAAAATAAAATGAGAAAAACTGAGAAGAAAAACGGAGAAAAAAAACTGTGAAAATAAAACTAAGAAAAAAACTGAGAAAAAAACGACGAATAACTGAGAAGAAAATCTGAGAAAATCTGAGCGAAAAACAGAGCAGAAAAACTGAGAAGAAAAATGGAGGAAAAAAACTGAGAAGAAAAACTGAGAAAAAAAGACTGAAAAAACTGAAGAAAAACTTTAAAAAACTGTGAAAAAAAACTGAAAAAAAGAAGAACTGCGAAGAAAAATTGAGAAAAAACTGACTAGAAAAACTGAGCAGAAAAACTGAGAAAAAAAACTATTTAAAAAAACTAAAGAAAAACGGAGGAAAAAAATTGAGAAGAAAAACTGAGAAAAAAAACTATTTAAAAAAACTGAAGAAAAACGGAGGAAAATAACTGAGAAGAAAAACTGAGAAAAAAACTGACTAGAAAAACTGAGCAGAAAAACTGAGAAAAAAAATTATTTAAAAAAACTGAAGAAAAACGGAGGAAAAAAACTGAGAAGAAAAACTGAGAAAAAAAGACTGAAAAAACTGAAGAAAAACAGAAAAAAACTGTGAAAAAAAACTGTGAAAAAAAAGAAGATCTGAAAAGAAAAACTGAGAAAAAAACTGACCAGAAAAACTGAGCAGAAAAACTGAGAAATAAAACTCTTTTAATAAAACTGAAGAAAAACGGAGGGAAAAAAACTGAGAAGAAAAACTGAGATAAAAAGACTTAAAAAACTGAAGAAAAACAGAAAAAAACTGTGAAAAAAGAAGAACTGAGAAGAAAAACTCAGAAAAAAACTGACTAGAAAAACTGAGCAGAAAAACTGAGAAAAAAAACTATTTAGAAAAACTGAAGAAAAACGGAGGAAAAAAACTGAGAAGAAAAACTGAGAAAAAAAGACTGAAAAAACTGAAGAAAAACAGAAAAAAACTGTGAAAAAAACTGTGAAAAAAAAGAAGATCTGAGAAGAAAAACTGAGAAAAAAAACTGACTAGAAAAACTGAGCAGAAAAACTGAGAAAAAAAACTCTTTAAAAAAAACTGAAGAAAAACGGAGGGAAAAAACTGAGAAGAAAAACTGAGATAAAAAGACTGAAAAAACTGAAGAAAAACTTAGAAAAAAACGGTGAGAAAAACTGAAAAAAAAGAACTGAGAAAAAAACCGACTAGAAAAACTGAGCAGAAAAACTGAGAAGAAAAACTTAGAAAAAATCTGTGAAAAAAACTGAGCAAAAAAACTAAGAAAAACAACTGAGAAAAAGTAACAAAATAAAATGAGAAAAACTGAGAAGAAAAACGGTGAAAAAAAACTGTGAAAAAAAACCTAAGAAAAAAACAGAGAAGAAAAACTGAGAAAAAAAGACTGAAAAAACTGAAGAAAAACTTAGAAAAAAACGGTGAAAAAAACTGAAAAAAAAGAACTGAGAAGAAAAACTGACCAAAAAAAACTGACTAGAAAAACTGAGCAGAAAAACTGAGAAGAAAAACTTAGAAAAAATCTGTGAAAAAAACTGAGCAAAAAACTAAGAAAAACAACTGAGAAAAAGTAAGAAAATAAAATGTGAAAAACTGATAAGAAAAACTGAAAAAATAAGACTGAAAAAACTGAAGAAAAACTTAGAAAAAAACTGTGAAAAAAACTGTGAAATAAAAGAAGAACTTAGAAGAAAAACTGAGAAAAAAACTGACTAGAAAAACTGAGCAGAAAAACTTAGAAAAAATCTGTGAAAAAAACTGAGCAAAAAAACTAAGAAAAACAACTGAGAAAAAGTAAGAAAATAAAATGAGAAAAACTGAGAAGAAAAACGGAGAAAAAAAACTGTGAAAATAAAACTAAGAAAAAAACTGAGAAAAAAACGACGAATAACTGAGAAGAAAATCTGAGAAAATCTGAGCGAAAAACAGAGCAGAAAAACTGAGAAGAAAAATGGAGGAAAAAAACTGAGAAGAAAAACTGAGAAAAAAAGACTGAAAAAACTGAAGAAAAACATTAAAAAACTGTGAAAAAAAACTGAAAAAAAGAAGAACTGCGAAGAAAAATTGAGAAAAAACTGACTAGAAAAACTGAGCAGAAAAACTGAGAAAAAAAACTATTTAAAAAAACTAAAGAAAAACGGAGGAAAAAAATTGAGAAGAAAAACTGAGAAAAAAAACTATTTAAAAAAACTGAAGAAAAACGGAGGAAAATAACTGAGAAGAAAAACTGAGAAAAAAACTGACTAGAAAAACTGAGCAGAAAAACTGAGAAAAAAAATTATTTAAAAAAACTGAAGAAAAACGGAGGAAAAAAACTGAGAAGAAAAACTGAGAAAAAAAGACTGAAAAAACTGAAGAAAAACAGAAAAAAACTGTGAAAAAAAACTGTGAAAAAAAAGAAGATCTGAAAAGAAAAACTGAGAAAAAAACTGACCAGAAAAACTGAGCAGAAAAACTGAGAAATAAAACACTTTTAATAAAACTGAAGAAAAACGGAGGGAAAAAAACTGAGAAGAAAAACTGAGATAAAAAGACTTAAAAAACTGAAGAAAAACAGAAAAAAACTGTGAAAAAAGAAGAACTGAGAAGAAAAACTGAGAAAAAAACTGACTAGAAAAACTGAGCAGAAAAACTGAGAAAAAAAACTATTTAGAAAAACTGAAGAAAAACGGAGGAAAAAAACTGAGAAGAAAAACTGAGAAAAAAAGACTGAAAAAACTGAAGAAAAACAGAAAAAAACTGTGAAAAAAACTGTGAAAAAAAAGAAGATCTGAGAAGAAAAACTGAGAAAAAAACTGACCAGAAAAACTGAGCAGAAAAACTGAGAAATAAAACTCTTTTAAAAAAACTGAAGAAAAACGGAGGGAAAAAAACTGAGAAGAAAAACTGAGATAAAAAGACTTAAAAAACTGAAGAAAAACAGAAAAAAACTGTGAAAAAAAACTGTGAAAAAAAAGAAGATCTGAAAAGAAAAACTGAGAAAAAAACTGACCAGAAAAACTGAGCAGAAAAACTGAGAAATAAAACTCTTTTAATAAAACTGAAGAAAAACGGAGGGAAAAAAACTGAGAAGAAAAACTGAGATAAAAAGACTTAAAAAACTGAAGAAAAACAGAAAAAAACTGTGAAAAAAGAAGAACTGAGAAGAAAAACTCAGAAAAAAACTGACTAGAAAAACTGAGCAGAAAAACTGAGAAAAAAAACTATTTAGAAAAACTGAAGAAAAACGGAGGAAAAAAACTGAGAAGAAAAACTG
Source organism: Pristiophorus japonicus (assembly GCF_044704955.1). Lineage (NCBI taxonomy): Eukaryota > Metazoa > Chordata > Chondrichthyes > Pristiophoridae > Pristiophorus > Pristiophorus japonicus. The sequence goes on from NC_092005.1 coordinate 11,279,019, forward strand.
AGAAAAAAAGACTGAAAAAACTGAAGAAAAACAGAAAAAAACTGTGAAAAAAACTGTGAAAAAAAAGAAGATCTGAGAAGAAAAACTGAGAAAAAAAACTGACTAGAAAAACTGAGCAGAAAAACTGAGAAAAAAAACTCTTTAAAAAAAACTGAAGAAAAACGGAGGGAAAAAACTGAGAAGAAAAACTGAGATAAAAAGACTGAAAAAACTGAAGAAAAACTTAGAAAAAAACGGTGAGAAAAACTGAAAAAAAAGAACTGAGAAAAAAACCGACTAGAAAAACTGAGCAGAAAAACTGAGAAGAAAAACTTAGAAAAAATCTGTGAAAAAAACTGAGCAAAAAAACTAAGAAAAACAACTGAGAAAAAGTAACAAAATAAAATGAGAAAAACTGAGAAGAAAAACGGTGAAAAAAAACTGTGAAAAAAAACCTAAGAAAAAAACAGAGAAGAAAAACTGAGAAAAAAAGACTGAAAAAACTGAAGAAAAACTTAGAAAAAAACGGTGAAAAAAACTGAAAAAAAAGAACTGAGAAGAAAAACTGACCAAAAAAAACTGACTAGAAAAACTGAGCAGAAAAACTGAGAAGAAAAATTTAGAAAAAATCTGTGAAAAAAACTGAGCAAAAAACTAAGAAAAACAACTGAGAAAAAGTAAGAAAATAAAATGTGAAAAACTGATAAGAAAAACTGAAAAAATAAGACTGAAAAAACTGAAGAAAAACTTAGAAAAAAACTGTGAAAAAAACTGTGAAATAAAAGAAGAACTTAGAAGAAAAACTGAGAAAAAAACTGACTAGAAAAACTGAGCAGAAAAACTTAGAAAAAATCTGTGAAAAAAACTGAGCAAAAAAACTAAGAAAAACAACTGAGAAAAAGTAAGAAAATAAAATGAGAAAAACTGAGAAGAAAAACGGAGAAAAAAAACTGTGAAAATAAAACTAAGAAAAAAACTGAGAAAAAAACGACGAATAACTGAGAAGAAAATCTGAGAAAATCTGAGCGAAAAACAGAGCAGAAAAACTGAGAAGAAAAATGGAGGAAAAAAACTGAGAAGAAAAACTGAGAAAAAAAGACTGAAAAAACTGAAGAAAAACTTTAAAAAACTGTGAAAAAAAACTGAAAAAAAGAAGAACTGCGAAGAAAAATTGAGAAAAAACTGACTAGAAAAACTGAGCAGAAAAACTGAGAAAAAAAACTATTTAAAAAAACTAAAGAAAAACGGAGGAAAAAAATTGAGAAGAAAAACTGAGAAAAAAAACTATTTAAAAAAACTGAAGAAAAACGGAGGAAAATAACTGAGAAGAAAAACTGAGAAAAAAACTGACTAGAAAAACTGAGCAGAAAAACTGAGAAAAAAAATTATTTAAAAAAACTGAAGAAAAACGGAGGAAAAAAACTGAGAAGAAAAACTGAGAAAAAAAGACTGAAAAAACTGAAGAAAAACAGAAAAAAACTGTGAAAAAAAACTGTGAAAAAAAAGAAGATCTGAAAAGAAAAACTGAGAAAAAAACTGACCAGAAAAACTGAGCAGAAAAACTGAGAAATAAAACACTTTTAATAAAACTGAAGAAAAACGGAGGGAAAAAAACTGAGAAGAAAAACTGAGATAAAAAGACTTAAAAAACTGAAGAAAAACAGAAAAAAACTGTGAAAAAAGAAGAACTGAGAAGAAAAACTGAGAAAAAAACTGACTAGAAAAACTGAGCAGAAAAACTGAGAAAAAAAACTATTTAGAAAAACTGAAGAAAAACGGAGGAAAAAAACTGAGAAGAAAAACTGAGAAAAAAAGACTGAAAAAACTGAAGAAAAACAGAAAAAAACTGTGAAAAAAACTGTGAAAAAAAAGAAGATCTGAGAAGAAAAACTGAGAAAAAAACTGACTAGAAAAACTGAGCAGAAAAACTGAGAAAAAAAACTCTTTAAAAAAAACTGAAGAAAAACGGAGGGAAAAAACTGAGAAGAAAAACTGAGATAAAAAGACTGAAAAAACTGAAGAAAAACTTAGAAAAAAACGGTGAGAAAAACTGTGAAAAAAACTGAGCAAAAAACTAAGAAAAACAACTGAGAAAAAGTAAGAATATAAAATGGGAAAAACTGATAAGAAAAACTGAAAAAATAAGACTGAAAAAACTGAAGAAAAACTTAGAAAAAAACTGTGAAAAAAACTGTGAAATAAGAGAAGAACTCAGAAGAAAAACTGAGAAAAAAACTGACTAGAAAAACTGAGCAGAAAAACTTAGAAAAAATCTGTGAAAAAAACTGAGCAAAAAAGCTAAGAAAAACAACTGAGAAAAAGAAAGAAAATAAAATGAGAAAAACTGATCAGAAAAACTGAGCAGAAAAACTGAGAAAAAAATCTATTAAAAAAACTGAAGAAAAACGGAGGAAAAAAATTGAGAAGAAAAACTGAGAAAAAAAACTATTTAAAAAAACTGAAGAAAAACGGAGGAAAAAAACTGAGAAGAAAAACTGAGAAAAAAAGACTGAAAAAACTGAAGAAAAACTTTAAAAAACTGTGAAAAAAAACTGTGAAAAAAAGAAGAACTGAGAAGAAAAACTGAGAAAAAAACTGACTAGAAAAACTGAGCAGAAAAACTGAGAAAAAAAATTATTTAAAAAAACTGAAGAAAAACGGAGGAAAAAAACTGAGAAGAAAAACTGAGAAAAAAAGACTGAAATAACTGAAGAAAAACAGAAAAAAACTGTGAAAAAAAACTGTGAAAAAAAAGAAGATCTGAGAAGAAAAACTGAGAAAAAAACTGACCAGAAAAACTGAGCAGAAAAACTGAGAAATAAAACTCTTTTAATAAAACTGAAGAAAAACGGAGGGAAAAAAACTGAGAAGAAAAACTGAGATAAAAAGACTTAAAAAACTGAAGAAAAACAGAAAAAAACTGTGAAAAAAGAAGAACTGAGAAGAAAAACTGAGAAAAAAACTGACTAGAAAAACTGAGCAGAAAAACTGAGAAAAAAAACTATTTAGAAAAACTGAAGAAAAACGGAGGAAAAAAACTGAGAAGAAAAACTGAGAAAAAAAGACTGAAAAAACTGAAGAAAAACAGAAAAAAACTGTGAAAAAAACTGTGAAAAAAAAGAAGATCTGAGAAGAAAAACTGAGAAAAAAACTGACTAGAAAAACTGAGCAGAAAAACTGAGAAAAAAAACTCTTTAAAAAAAACTGAAGAAAAACGGAGGGAAAAAACTGAGAAGAAAAACTGAGATAAAAATACTGAAAAAACTGAAGAAAAACTTAGAAAAAAACGGTGAGAAAAACTGAAAAAAAAGAACTGAGAAAAAAACCGACTAGAAAAACTGAGCAGAAAAACTGAGAAGAAAAACTTAGAAAAAATCTGTGAAAAAAACTGAGCAAAAAAACTAAGAAAAACAACTGAGAAAAAGTAAGAAAATAAAATGAGAAAAACTGAGAAGAAAAACGGTGAAAAAAAACTGTGAAAAAAAACCTAAGAAAAAAACAGAGAAGAAAAACTGAGAAAAAAAGACTGAAAAAACTGAAGAAAAACTTAGAAAAAAACGGTGAAAAAAACTGTGAAAAAAACTGAGCAAAAAACTAAGAAAAACAACTGAGAAAAAGTAAGAAAATAAAATGTGAAAAACTGATAAGAAAAACTGAAAAAATAAGACTGAAAAAACTGAAGAAAAACTTAGAAAAAAAATGTGAAAAAAACTGTGAAATAAAAGAAGAACTCAGAAGAAAAACTGAGAAAAAAACTGACTAGAAAAACTGAGCAGAAAAACTGAGAAGAAAAACTTAGAAAAAATCTGTGAAAAAAACTGAGCAAAAAACTAAGAAAAACAACTGAGAAAAAGTAAGAAAATAAAATGGGAAAAACTGATAAGAAAAACTGAAAAAATAAGACTGAAAAAACTGAAGAAAAACTTAGAAAAAAACTGTGAAAAAAACTGTGAAATAAAAGAAGAACTCAGAAGAAAAACTGAGAAAAAAACTGACTAGAAAAACTGAGCAGAAAAACTTAGAAAAAATCTGTGAAAAAAACTGAGCAAAAAAGCTAAGAAAAACAACTGAGAAAAAGAAAGAAAATAAAATGAGAAAAACTGATCAGAAAAACTGAGCAGAAAAACTGAGAAAAAAATCTATTAAAAAAACTGAAGAAAAACGGAGGAAAAAAACTGAGAAGAAAAACTGAGAAAAAAAGACTTAAAAAACTGAAGAAAAACTTAGAAAAAAACGGTGAAAAAAACTATGAAAAAAAAGAACTGAGAAGAAAAACTGAGAAAAAAACTGACTAGAAAAACTGAAGAAAATCTGTGAAAAAAACTGAGCAAAAAAACTAAGAAAAACAACTGAGAAAAAGTAAGAAAATAAAATGAGAAAAACTGAGAAGAAAAACGGAGAAAAAAAAATTTGAAAATAAAACTAAGAAAAAAACTGAGAAAAAAACGACGAATAACTGAGAAGAAAATCTGAGAAAATCTGAGTGAAAAACAGAGCAGAAAAACTGAGAAGAAAAACGGAGGAAAAAAACTGAGAAGAAAAACTGAGAAAAAAAACTATTTAAAAAAACTGAAGAAAAACGGAGGAAAAAAACTGAGAAGAAAAACTGAGAAAAAAAGACTGAAAAAACTGAAGAAAAACTTTAAAAAACTGTGAAAAAAAACTGTGAAAAAAAGAAGAACTGAGAAGAAAAACTGAGAAAAAAAATTATTTAAAAAAACTGAAGAAAAACGGAGGAAAAAAACTGAGAAGAAAAACTGAGAAAAAAAGACTGAAAAAACTGAAGAAAAACAGAAAAAAACTGTGAAAAAAAACTGTGAAAAAAAAGAAGATCTGAGAAGAAAAACTGAGAAAAAAACTGACCAGAATAACTGAGCAGAAAAACTGAGAAATAAAACTCTTTTAAAAAAACTGAAGAAAAACGAAGGGAAAAAAACTGAGAAGAAAAACTGAGATAAAAAGACTTAAAAAACTGAAGAAAAACAGAAAAAAACTGTGAAAAAAGAAGAACTGAGAAGAAAAACTGAGAAAAAAACTGACTAGAAAAACTGAGCAGAAAAACTGAGAAAAAAAACTATTTAGAAAAACTGAAGAAAAACTGAAAAAAAAGAACTGAGAAGAAAAACTGACCAAAAAAAACTGACTAGAAAAACTGAGCAGAAAAACTGAGAAGAAAAACTTAGAAAAAATCTGTGAAAAAAACTGAGCAAAAAACTAAGAAAAACAACTGAGAAAAAGTAAGAAAATAAAATGGGAAAAACTGATAAGAAAAACTGAAAAAATAAGACTGAAAAAACTGAAGAAAAACTGTGAAAAAAACTGTGAAATAAAAGAAGAACTTAGAAGAAAAACTGTGAAAGAAACTGTGAAAAAAAAGAACTGAGCAGAAAAACTTAGAAAAAATCTGTGAAAAAAACTGAGCAAAAAAACTAAGAAAAACAACTGAGAAAAAGTAAGAAAATAAAATGAGAAAAACTGAGAAGAAAAACGGAGAAAAAAAACTGTGAAAATAAAACTAAGAAAAAAACTGAGAAAAAAACGACGAATAACTGAGAAGAAAATCTGAGAAAATCTGAGCGAAAAACAGAGCAGAAAAACTGAGAAGAAAAATGGAGGAAAAAAACTGAGAAGAAAAACTGAGAAAAACTGTGAAAAAAAACTGAAAAAAAGAAGAACTGCGAAGAAAAATTGAGAAAAAACTGACTAGAAAAACTGAGCAGAAAAACTGAGAAAAAAAACTATTTAAAAAAACTAAAGAAAAACGGAGGAAAAAAATTGAGAAGAAAAACTGAGAAAAAAAACTATTTAAAAAAACTGAAGAAAAACGGAGGAAAAAAACTGAGAAGAAAAACTGAGAAAAAAAGACTGAAAAAACTGAAGAAAAACTTTAAAAAACTGTGAAAAAAAACTGTGAAAAAAAGAAGAACTGAGAAGAAAAACTGAGAAAAAAACTGACTAGAAAAACTGAGCAGAAAAACTGAGAAAAAAAATTATTTAAAAAAACTGAAGAAAAACGGAGGGAAAAAACTGAGAAGAAAAACTGAGAAAAAAAGACTGAAATAACTGAAGAAAAACAGAAAAAAACTGTGAAAAAAAACTGTGAAAAAAAAGAAGATCTGAGAAGAAAAACTGAGAAAAAAACTGACCAGAAAAACTGAGCAGAAAAACTGAGAAATAAAACTCTTTTAATAAAACTGAAGAAAAACGGAGGGAAAAAAACTGAGAAGAAAAACTGAGATAAAAAGACTTAAAAAACTGAAGAAAAACAGAAAAAAACTGTGAAAAAAGAAGAACTGAGAAGAAAAACTGAGAAAAAAACTGACTAGAAAAACTGAGCAGAAAAACTGAGAAAAAAAACTATTTAGAAAAACTGAAGAAAAACGGAGGAAAAAAACTGAGAAGAAAAACTGAGAAAAAAAGACTGAAAAAACTGAAGAAAAACAGAAAAAAACTGTGAAAAAAACTGTGAAAAAAAAGAAGATCTGAGAAGAAAAACTGAGAAAAAAACTGACTAGAAAAACTGAGCAGAAAAACTGAGAAAAAAAACTCTTTAAAAAAAACTGAAGAAAAACGGAGGGAAAAAACTGAGAAGAAAAACTGAGATAAAAATACTGAAAAAACTGAAGAAAAACTTAGAAAAAAACGGTGAGAAAAACTGAAAAAAAAGAACTGAGAAAAAAACCGACTAGAAAAACTGAGCAGAAAAACTGAGAAGAAAAACTTAGAAAAAATCTGTGAAAAAAACTGAGCAAAAAAACTAAGAAAAACAACTGAGAAAAAGTAAGAAAATAAAATGAGAAAAACTGAGAAGAAAAACGGTGAAAAAAAACTGTGAAAAAAAACCTAAGAAAAAAACAGAGAAGAAAAACTGAGAAAAAAAGACTGAAAAAACTGAAGAAAAACTTAGAAAAAAACGGTGAAAAAAACTGTGAAAAAAACTGAGCAAAAAACTAAGAAAAACAACTGAGAAAAAGTAAGAAAATAAAATGTGAAAAACTGATAAGAAAAACTGAAAAAATAAGACTGAAAAAACTGAAGAAAAACTTAGAAAAAAAATGTGAAAAAAACTGTGAAATAAAAGAAGAACTCAGAAGAAAAACTGAGAAAAAAACTGACTAGAAAAACTGAGCAGAAAAACTGAGCAGAAAAACTGAGAAAAAAATCTATTAAAAAAACTGAAGAAAAACGGAGGAAAAAAACTGAGAAGAAAAACTGAGAAAAAAAGACTTAAAAAACTGAAGAAAAACTTAGAAAAAAACGGTGAAAAAAACTATGAAAAAAAAGAACTGAGAAGAAAAACTGAGAAAAAAACTGACTAGAAAAACTGAAGAAAATCTGTGAAAAAAACTGAGCAAAAAAACTAAGAAAAACAACTGAGAAAAAGTAAGAAAATAAAATGAGAAAAACTGAGAAGAAAAACGGAGAAAAAAAAATTTGAAAATAAAACTAAGAAAAAAACTGAGAAAAAAACGACGAATAACTGAGAAGAAAATCTGAGAAAATCTGAGTGAAAAACAGAGCAGAAAAACTGAGAAGAAAAACGGAGGAAAAAAACTGAGAAGAAAAACTGAGAAAAAAAACTATTTAAAAAAACTGAAGAAAAACGGAGGAAAAAAACTGAGAAAAAAACTGACTAGAAAAACTGAGCAGAAAAACTGAGAAAAAAAACTATTTAGAAAAACTGAAGAAAAACGGAGGAAAAAAACTGAGAAGAAAAACTGAGAAAAAAAGACTGAAAAAACTGAAGAAAAACAGAAAAAAACTGTGAAAAAAACTGTGAAAAAAAAGAAGATCTGAGAAGAAAAACTGAGAAAAAAAACTGACTAGAAAAACTGAGCAGAAAAACTGAGAAAAAAAATCTCTTTAAAAAAAACTGAAGAAAAACGGAGGGAAAAAACTGAGAAGAAAAACTGAGATAAAAAGACTGAAAAAACTGAAGAAAAACTTAGAAAAAAACTGTGAAAAAAACTGTGAAATAAAAGAAGAACTTAGAAGAAAAACTGAGAAAAAAACTGACTAGAAAAACTGAGCAGAAAAACTTAGAAAAAATCTGTGAAAAAAACTGAGCAAAAAAACTAAGAAAAACAACTGAGAAAAAGTAAGAAAATAAAATGAGAAAAACTGAGAAGAAAAACGGAGAAAAAAAACTGTGAAAATAAAACTTAGAAAAAAACTGTGAAAAAAACTGTGAAATAAAAGAAGAACTTAGAAGAAAAACTGAGAAAAAAAGACTGAAAAAACTGAAGAAAAACTTAGAAAAAAACGGTGAGAAAAACTGAAAAAAAAGAACTGAGAAAAAAACCGACTAGAAAAACTGAGCAGAAAAACTGAGAAGAAAAACTTAGAAAAAATCTGTGAAAAAAACTGAGCAAAAAAACTAAGAAAAACAACTGAGAAAAAGTAAGAAAATAAAATGAGAAAAACTGAGAAGAAAAACGGTGAAAAAAAACTGTGAAAAAAAACCTAAGAAAAAAACAGAGAAGAAAAACTGAGAAAAAAAGACTGAAAAAACTGAAGAAAAACTTAGAAAAAAACGGTGAAAAAAACTGTGAAAAAAACTGAGCAAAAAACTAAGAAAAACAACTGAGAAAAAGTAAGAAAATAAAATGTGAAAAACTGATAAGAAAAACTGAAAAAATAAGACTGAAAAAACTGAAGAAAAACTTAGAAAAAAAATGTGAAAAAAACTGTGAAATAAAAGAAGAACTCAGAAGAAAAACTGAGAAAAAAACTGACTAGAAAAACTGAGCAGAAAAACTGAGAAGAAAAACTTAGAAAAAATCTGTGAAAAAAACTGAGCAAAAAACTAAGAAAAACAACTGAGAAAAAGTAAGAAAATAAAATGGGAAAAACTGATAAGAAAAACTGAAAAAATAAGACTGAAAAAACTGAAGAAAAACTTAGAAAAAAACTGTGAAAAAAACTGTGAAATAAAAGAAGAACTCAGAAGAAAAACTGAGAAAAAAACTGACTAGAAAAACTGAGCAGAAAAACTTAGAAAAAATCTGTGAAAAAAACTGAGCAAAAAAGCTAAGAAAAACAACTGAGAAAAAGAAAGAAAATAAAATGAGAAAAACTGATCAGAAAAACTGAGCAGAAAAACTGAGAAAAAATTCTATTAAAAAAACTGAAGAAAAACGGAGGAAAAAAACTGAGAAGAAAAACTGAGAAAAAAAGACTTAAAAAACTGAAGAAAAACTTAGAAAAAAACGGTGAAAAAAACTATGAAAAAAAAGAACTGAGAAGAAAAACTGAGAAAAAAACTGACTAGAAAAACTGAAGAAAATCTGTGAAAAAAACTGAGCAAAAAAACTAAGAAAAACAACTGAGAAAAAGTAAGAAAATAAAATGAGAAAAACTGAGAAGAAAAACGGAGAAAAAAAAATTTGAAAATAAAACTAAGAAAAAAACTGAGAAAAAAACGACGAATAACTGAGAAGAAAATCTGAGAAAATCTGAGTGAAAAACAGAGCAGAAAAACTGAGAAGAAAAACGGAGGAAAAAAACTGAGAAGAAAAACTGAGAAAAAAAACTATTTAAAAAAACTGAAGAAAAACGGAGGAAAAAAACTGAGAAGAAAAACTGAGAAAAAAAGACTGAAAAAACTGAAGAAAAACTTTAAAAAACTGTGAAAAAAAACTGTGAAAAAAAGAAGAACTGAGAAGAAAAACTGAGAAAAAAAATTATTTAAAAAAACTGAAGAAAAACGGAGGAAAAAAACTGAGAAGAAAAACTGAGAAAAAAAGACTGAAAAAACTGAAGAAAAACAGAAAAAAACTGTGAAAAAAAACTGTGAAAAAAAAGAAGATCTGAGAAGAAAAACTGAGAAAAAAACTGACCAGAATAACTGAGCAGAAAAACTGAGAAATAAAACTCTTTTAAAAAAACTGAAGAAAAACGAAGGGAAAAAAACTGAGAAGAAAAACTGAGATAAAAAGACTTAAAAAACTGAAGAAAAACAGAAAAAAACTGTGAAAAAAGAAGAACTGAGAAGAAAAACTGACAAAAAAACTGACTAGAAAAACTGAGCAGAAAAACTGAGAAAAAAAACTATTTAGAAAAACTGAAGAAAAACTGAAAAAAAAGAACTGAGAAGAAAAACTGACCAAAAAAAACTGACTAGAAAAACTGAGCAGAAAAACTGAGAAGAAAAACTTAGAAAAAATCTGTGAAAAAAACTGAGCAAAAAACTAAGAAAAACAACTGAGAAAAAGTAAGAAAATAAAATGGGAAAAACTGATAAGAAAAACTGAAAAAATAAGACTGAAAAAACTGAAGAAAAACTGTGAAAAAAACTGTGAAATAAAAGAAGAACTTAGAAGAAAAACTGTGAAAGAAACTGTGAAAAAAAAGAACTGAGCAGAAAAACTTAGAAAAAATCTGTGAAAAAAACTGAGCAAAAAAACTAAGAAAAACAACTGAGAAAAAGTAAGAAAATAAAATGAGAAAAACTGAGAAGAAAAACGGAGAAAAAAAACTGTGAAAATAAAACTAAGAAAAAAACTGAGAAAAAAACGACGAATAACTGAGAAGAAAATCTGAGAAAATCTGAGCGAAAAACAGAGCAGAAAAACTGAGAAGAAAAATGGAGGAAAAAAACTGAGAAGAAAAACTGAGAAAAACTGTGAAAAAAAACTGAAAAAAAGAAGAACTGCGAAGAAAAATTGAGAAAAAACTGACTAGAAAAACTGAGCAGAAAAACTGAGAAAAAAAACTATTTAAAAAAACTAAAGAAAAACGGAGGAAAAAAATTGAGAAGAAAAACTGAGAAAAAAAACTATTTAAAAAAACTGAAGAAAAACGGAGGAAAAAAACTGAGAAGAAAAACTGAGAAAAAAAGACTGAAAAAACTGAAGAAAAACTTTAAAAAACTGTGAAAAAAAACTGTGAAAAAAAGAAGAACTGAGAAGAGAAACTGAGAAAAAAACTGACTAGAAAAACTGAGCAGAAAAACTGAGAAAAAAAATTATTTAAAAAAACTGAAGAAAAACGGAGGAAAAAAACTGAGAAGAAAAACTGAGAAAAAAAGACTGAAATAACTGAAGAAAAACAGAAAAAAACTGTGAAAAAAAACTGTGAAAAAAAAGAAGATCTGAGAAGAAAAACTGAGAAAAAAACTGACCAGAAAAACTGAGCAGAAAAACTGAGAAATAAAACTCTTTTAATAAAACTGAAGAAAAACGGAGGGAAAAAAACTGAGAAGAAAAACTGAGATAAAAAGACTTAAAAAACTGAAGAAAAACAGAAAAAAACTGTGAAAAAAGAAGAACTGAGAAGAAAAACTGAGAAAAAAACTGACTAGAAAAACTGAGCAGAAAAACTGAGAAAAAAAACTATTTAGAAAAACTGAAGAAAAACGGAGGAAAAAAACTGAGAAGAAAAACTGAGAAAAAAAGACTGAAAAAACTGAAGAAAAACAGAAAAAAACTGTGAAAAAAACTGTGAAAAAAAAGAAGATCTGAGAAGAAAAACTGAGAAAAATACTGACTAGAAAAACTGAGCAGAAAAACTGAGAAAAAAAACTCTTTAAAAAAAACTGAAGAAAAACGGAGGGAAAAAACTGAGAAGAAAAACTGAGATAAAAATACTGAAAAAACTGAAGAAAAACTTAGAAAAAAACGGTGAGAAAAACTGAAAAAAAAGAACTGAGAAAAAAACCGACTAGAAAAACTGAGCAGAAAAACTGAGAAGAAAAACTTAGAAAAAATCTGTGAAAAAAACTGAGCAAAAAAACTAAGAAAAACAACTGAGAAAAAGTAAGAAAATAAAATGAGAAAAACTGAGAAGAAAAACGGTGAAAAAAAACTGTGAAAAAAAACCTAAGAAAAAAACAGAGAAGAAAAACTGAGAAAAAAAGACTGAAAAAACTGAAGAAAAACTTAGAAAAAAACGGTGAAAAAAACTGTGAAAAAAACTGAGCAAAAAACTAAGAAAAACAACTGAGAAAAAGTAAGAAAATAAAATGTGAAAAACTGATAAGAAAAACTGAAAAAATAAGACTGAAAAAACTGAAGAAAAACTTAGAAAAAAAATGTGAAAAAAACTGTGAAATAAAAGAAGAACTCAGAAGAAAAACTGAGAAAAAAACTGACTAGAAAAACTGAGCAGAAAAACTGAGCAGAAAAACTGAGAAAAAAATCTATTAAAAAAACTGAAGAAAAACGGAGGAAAAAAACTGAGAAGAAAAACTGAGAAAAAAAGACTTAAAAAACTGAAGAAAAACTTAGAAAAAAACGGTGAAAAAAACTATGAAAAAAAAGAACTGAGAAGAAAAACTGAGAAAAAAACTGACTAGAAAAACTGAAGAAAATCTGTGAAAAAAACTGAGCAAAAAAACTAAGAAAAACAACTGAGAAAAAGTAAGAAAATAAAATGAGAAAAACTGAGAAGAAAAACGGAGAAAAAAAAATTTGAAAATAAAACTAAGAAAAAAACTGAGAAAAAAACGACGAATAACTGAGAAGAAAATCTGAGAAAATCTGAGTGAAAAACAGAGCAGAAAAACTGAGAAGAAAAACGGAGGAAAAAAACTGAGAAGAAAAACTGAGAAAAAAAACTATTTAAAAAAACTGAAGAAAAACGGAGGAAAAAAACTGAGAAGAAAAACTGAGAAAAAAACTGACTAGAAAAACTGAGCAGAAAAACTGAGAAAAAAAACTATTTAGAAAAACTGAAGAAAAACGGAGGAAAAAAACTGAGAAGAAAAACTGAGAAAAAAAGACTGAAAAAACTGAAGAAAAACAGAAAAAAACTGTGAAAAAAACTGTGAAAAAAAAGAAGATCTGAGAAGAAAAACTGAGAAAAAAAACTGACTAGAAAAACTGAGCAGAAAAACTGAGAAAAAAAATCTCTTTAAAAAAAACTGAAGAAAAACGGAGGGAAAAAACTGAGAAGAAAAACTGAGATAAAAAGACTGAAAAAACTGAAGAAAAACTTAGAAAAAAACGGTGAGAAAAACTGAAAAAAAAGAACTGAGAAAAAAACCGACTAGAAAAACTGAGCAGAAAAACTGAGAAGAAAAACTTAGAAAAAATCTGTGAAAAAAACTGAGCAAAAAAACTAAGAAAAACAACTGAGAAAAAGTAAGAAAATAAAATGAGAAAAACTGAGAAGAAAAACGGTGAAAAAAAACTGTGAAAAAAAACCTAAGAAAAAAACAGAGAAGAAAAACTGAGAAAAAAAGACTGAAAAAACTGAAGAAAAACTTAGAAAAAAACGGTGAAAAAAACTGAAAAAAAAGAACTGAGAAGAAAAACTGACCAAAAAAAACTGACTAGAAAAACTGAGCAGAAAAACTGAGAAGAAAAACTTAGAAAAAATCTGTGAAAAAAACTGAGCAAAAAACTAAGAAAAACAACTGAGAAAAAGTAAGAAAATAAAATGTGAAAAACTGATAAGAAAAACTGAAAAAATAAGACTGAAAAAACTGAAGAAAAACTTAGAAAAAAACTGTGAAAAAAACTGTGAAATAAAAGAAGAACTTAGAAGAAAAACTGAGAAAAAAACTGACTAGAAAAACTGAGCAGAAAAACTTAGAAAAAATCTGTGAAAAAAACTGAGCAAAAAAACTAAGAAAAACAACTGAGAAAAAGTAAGAAAATAAAATGAGAAAAACTGAGAAGAAAAACGGAGAAAAAAAACTGTGAAAATAAAACTTAGAAAAAAACTGTGAAAAAAACTGTGAAATAAAAGAAGAACTTAGAAGAAAAACTGAGAAAAAAACTGACTAGAAAAACTGAGCAGAAAAACTTAGAAAAAATCTGTGAAAAAAACTGAGCAAAAAAACTAAGAAAAACAACTGAGAAAAAGTAAGAAAATAAAATGAGAAAAACTGAGAAGAAAAACGGAGAAAAAAAACTGTGAAAATAAAACTAAGAAAAAAACTGAGAAAAAAACGACGAATAACTGAGAAGAAAATCTGAGAAAATCTGAGCGAAAAACAGAGCAGAAAAACTGAGAAGAAAAATGGAGGAAAAAAACTGAGAAGAAAAACTGAGAAAAAAAGACTGAAAAAACTGAAGAAAAACTTTAAAAAACTGTGAAAAAAAACTGAAAAAAAGAAGAACTGCGAAGAAAAATTGAGAAAAAACTGACTAGAAAAACTGAGCAGAAAAACTGAGAAAAAAAACTATTTAAAAAAACTAAAGAAAAACGGAGGAAAAAAATTGAGAAGAAAAACTGAGAAAAAAAACTATTTAAAAAAACTGAAGAAAAACGGAGGAAAATAACTGAGAAGAAAAACTGAGAAAAAAACTGACTAGAAAAACTGAGCAGAAAAACTGAGAAAAAAAATTATTTAAAAAAACTGAAGAAAAACGGAGGAAAAAAACTGAGAAGAAAAACTGAGAAAAAAAGACTGAAAAAACTGAAGAAAAACAGAAAAAAACTGTGAAAAAAAACTGTGAAAAAAAAGAAGATCTGAAAAGAAAAACTGAGAAAAAAACTGACCAGAAAAACTGAGCAGAAAAACTGAGAAATAAAACACTTTTAATAAAACTGAAGAAAAACGGAGGGAAAAAAACTGAGAAGAAAAACTGAGATAAAAAGACTTAAAAAACTGAAGAAAAACAGAAAAAAACTGTGAAAAAAGAAGAACTGAGAAGAAAAACTGAGAAAAAAACTGACTAGAAAAACTGAGCAGAAAAACTGAGAAAAAAAACTATTTAGAAAAACTGAAGAAAAACGGAGGAAAAAAACTGAGAAGAAAAACTGAGAAAAAAAGACTGAAAAAACTGAAGAAAAACAGAAAAAAACTGTGAAAAAAACTGTGAAAAAAAAGAAGATCTGAGAAGAAAAACTGAGAAAAAAACTGACTAGAAAAACTGAGCAGAAAAACTGAGAAAAAAAACTCTTTAAAAAAAACTGAAGAAAAACGGAGGGAAAAAACTGAGAAGAAAAACTGAGATAAAAAGACTGAAAAAACTGAAGAAAAACTTAGAAAAAAACGGTGAGAAAAACTGAAAAAAAAGAACTGAGAAAAAAACCGACTAGAAAAACTGAGCAGAAAAACTGAGAAGAAAAACTTAGAAAAAATCTGTGAAAAAAACTGAGCAAAAAAACTAAGAAAAACAACTGAGAAAAAGTAAGAAAATAAAATGAGAAAAACTGAGAAGAAAAACGGTGAAAAAAAACTGTGAAAAAAAACCTAAGAAAAAAACAGAGAAGAAAAACTGAGAAAAAAAGACTGAAAAAACTGAAGAAAAACTTAGAAAAAAACGGTGAAAAAAACTGTGAAAAAAACTGAGCAAAAAACTAAGAAAAACAACTGAGAAAAAGTAAGAAAATAAAATGTGAAAAACTGATAAGAAAAACTGAAAAAATAAGACTGAAAAAACTGAAGAAAAACTTAGAAAAAAAATGTGAAAAAAACTGTGAAATAAAAGAAGAACTCAGAAGAAAAACTGAGAAAAAAACTGACTAGAAAAACTGAGCAGAAAAACTGAGAAGAAAAACTTAGAAAAAATCTGTGAAAAAAACTGAGCAAAAAACTAAGAAAAACAACTGAGAAAAAGTAAGAAAATAAAATGGGAAAAACTGATAAGAAAAACTGAAAAAATAAGACTGAAAAAACTGAAGAAAAACTTAGAAAAAAACTGTGAAAAAAACTGTGAAATAAAAGAAGAACTCAGAAGAAAAACTGAGAAAAAAACTGACTAGAAAAACTGAGCAGAAAAACTTAGAAAAAATCTGTGAAAAAAACTGAGCAAAAAAGCTAAGAAAAACAACTGAGAAAAAGAAAGAAAATAAAATGAGAAAAACTGATCAGAAAAACTGAGCAGAAAAACTGAGAAAAAAATCTATTAAAAAAACTGAAGAAAAACGGAGGAAAAAAACTGAGAAGAAAAACTGAGAAAAAAAGACTTAAAAAACTGAAGAAAAACTTAGAAAAAAACGGTGAAAAAAACTATGAAAAAAAAGAACTGAGAAGAAAAACTGAGAAAAAAACTGACTAGAAAAACTGAAGAAAATCTGTGAAAAAAACTGAGCAAAAAAACTAAGAAAAACAACTGAGAAAAAGTAAGAAAATAAAATGAGAAAAACTGAGAAGAAAAACGGAGAAAAAAAATTTGAAAATAAAACTAAGAAAAAAACTGAGAAAAAAACGACGAATAACTGAGAAGAAAATCTGAGAAAATCTGAGTGAAAAACAGAGCAGAAAAACTGAGAAGAAAAACGGAGTTAAAAAACTGAGAAGAAAAACTGAGAAAAAAAACTATTTAAAAAAACTGAAGAAAAACGGAGGAAAAAAACTGAGAAGAAAAACTGAGAAAAAAAGACTGAAAAAACTGAAGAAAAACTTTAAAAAACTGTGAAAAAAAACTGTGAAAAAAAGAAGAACTGAGAAGAAAAACTGAGAAAAAAAATTATTTAAAAAAACTGAAGAAAAACGGAGGAAAAAAACTGAGAAGAAAAACTGAGAAAAAAAGACTGAAAAAACTGAAGAAAAACAGAAAAAAACTGTGAAAAAAAACTGTGAAAAAAAAGAAGATCTGAGAAGAAAAACTGAGAAAAAAACTGACCAGAATAACTGAGCAGAAAAACTGAGAAATAAAACTCTTTTAAAAAAACTGAAGAAAAACGAAGGGAAAAAAACTGAGAAGAAAAACTGAGATAAAAAGACTTAAAAAACTGAAGAAAAACAGAAAAAAACTGTGAAAAAAGAAGAACTGAGAAGAAAAACTGAGAAAAAAACTGACTAGAAAAACTGAGCAGAAAAACTGAGAAAAAAAACTATTTAGAAAAACTGAAGAAAAACTGAAAAAAAAGAACTGAGAAGAAAAACTGACCAAAAAAAACTGACTAGAAAAACTGAGCAGAAAAACTGAGAAGAAAAACTTAGAAAAAATCTGTGAAAAAAACTGAGCAAAAAACTAAGAAAAACAACTGAGAAAAAGTAAGAAAATAAAATGGGAAAAACTGATAAGAAAAACTGAAAAAATAAGACTGAAAAAACTGAAGAAAAACTGTGAAAAAAACTGTGAAATAAAAGAAGAACTTAGAAGAAAAACTGTGAAAGAAACTGTGAAAAAAAAGAACTGAGCAGAAAAACTTAGAAAAAATCTGTGAAAAAAACTGAGCAAAAAAACTAAGAAAAACAACTGAGAAAAAGTAAGAAAATAAAATGAGAAAAACTGAGAAGAAAAACGGAGAAAAAAAACTGTGAAAATAAAACTAAGAAAAAAACTGAGAAAAAAACGACGAATAACTGAGAAGAAAATCTGAGAAAATCTGAGCGAAAAACAGAGCAGAAAAACTGAGAAGAAAAATGGAGGAAAAAAACTGAGAAGAAAAACTGAGAAAAAAAGACTGAAAAAACTGAAGAAAAACTTTAAAAAACTGTGAAAAAAAACTGAAAAAAAGAAGAACTGCGAAGAAAAATTGAGAAAAAACTGACTAGAAAAACTGAGCAGAAAAACTGAGAAAAAAAACTATTTAAAAAAACTAAAGAGAAACGGAGGAAAAAAATTGAGAAGAAAAACTGAGAAAAAAAACTATTTAAAAAAACTGAAGAAAAACGGAGGAAAAAAACTGAGAAGAAAAACTGAGAAAAAAAGACTGAAAAAACTGAAGAAAAACTTTAAAAAACTGTGAAAAAAAACTGTGAAAAAAAGAAGAGCTGAGAAGAAAAACTGAGAAAAAAACTGACTAGAAAAACTGAGCAGAAAAACTGAGAAAAAAAATTATTTAAAAAAACTGAAGAAAAACGGAGGAAAAAAACTGAGAAGAAAAACTGAGAAAAAAAGACTGAAATAACTGAAGAAAAACAGAAAAAAACTGTGAAAAAAAACTGTGAAAAAAAAGAAGATCTGAGAAGAAAAACTGAGAAAAAAACTGACCAGAAAAACTGAGCAGAAAAACTGAGAAATAAAACTCTTTTAATAAAACTGAAGAAAAACGGAGGGAAAAAAACTGAGAAGAAAAACTGAGATAAAAAGACTTAAAAAACTGAAGAAAAACAGAAAAAAACTGTGAAAAAAGAAGAACTGAGAAGAAAAACTGAGAAAAAAACTGACTAGAAAAACTGAGCAGAAAAACTGAGAAAAAAAACTATTTAGAAAAACTGAAGAAAAACGGAGGAAAAAAACTGAGAAGAAAAACTGAGAAAAAAAGACTGAAAAAACTGAAGAAAAACAGAAAAAAACTGTGAAAAAAACTGTGAAAAAAAAGAAGATCTGAGAAGAAAAACTGAGAAAAAAACTGACTAGAAAAACTGAGCAGAAAAACTGAGAAAAAAAACTCTTTAAAAAAAACTGAAGAAAAACGGAGGGAAAAAACTGAGAAGAAAAACTGAGATAAAAATACTGAAAAAACTGAAGAAAAACTTAGAAAAAAACGGTGAGAAAAACTGAAAAAAAAGAACTGAGAAAAAAACCGACTAGAAAAACTGAGCAGAAAAACTGAGAAGAAAAACTTAGAAAAAATCTGTGAAAAAAACTGAGCAAAAAAACTAAGAAAAACAACTGAGAAAAAGTAAGAAAATAAAATGAGAAAAACTGAGAAGAAAAACGGTGAAAAAAAACTGTGAAAAAAAACCTAAGAAAAAAACAGAGAAGAAAAACTGAGAAAAAAAGACTGAAAAAACTGAAGAAAAACTTAGAAAAAAACGGTGAAAAAAACTGTGAAAAAAACGGAGCAAAAAACTAAGAAAAACAACTGAGAAAAAGTAAGAAAATAAAATGTGAAAAACTGATAAGAAAAACTGAAAAAATAAGACTGAAAAAACTGAAGAAAAACTTAGAAAAAAAATGTGAAAAAAACTGTGAAATAAAAGAAGAACTCAGAAGAAAAACTGAGAAAAAAACTGACTAGAAAAACTGAGCAGAAAAACTGAGCAGAAAAACTGAGAAAAAAATCTATTAAAAAAACTGAAGAAAAACGGAGGAAAAAAACTGAGAAGAAAAACTGAGAAAAAAAGACTTAAAAAACTGAAGAAAAACTTAGAAAAAAACGGTGAAAAAAACTATGAAAAAAAAGAACTGAGAAGAAAAACTGAGAAAAAAACTGACTAGAAAAACTGAAGAAAATCTGTGAAAAAAACTGAGCAAAAAAACTAAGAAAAACAACTGAGAAAAAGTAAGAAAATAAAATGAGAAAAACTGAGAAGAAAAACGGAGAAAAAAAAATTTGAAAATAAAACTAAGAAAAAAACTGAGAAAAAAACGACGAATAACTGAGAAGAAAATCTGAGAAAATCTGAGTGAAAAACAGAGCAGAAAAACTGAGAAGAAAAACGGAGGAAAAAAACTGAGAAGAAAAACTGAGAAAAAAAACTATTTAAAAAAACTGAAGAAAAACGGAGGAAAAAAACTGAGAAGAAAAACTGAGAAAAAAAGACTGAAAAAACTGAAGAAAAACTTTAAAAAACTGTGAAAAAAAACTGTGAAAAAAAGAAGAACTGAGAAGAAAAACTGAGAAAAAAAATTATTTAAAAAAACTGAAGAAAAACGGAGGAAAAAAACTGAGAAGAAAAACTGAGAAAAAAAGACTGAAAAAACTGAAGAAAAACAGAAAAAAACTGTGAAAAAAAACTGTGAAAAAAAAGAAGATCTGAGAAGAAAAACTGAGAAAAAAACTGACCAGAAAAACTGAGCAGAAAAACTGAGAAATAAAACTCTTTTAAAAAAACTGAAGAAAAACGGAGGGAAAAAAACTGAGAAGAAAAACTGAGATAAAAAGACTTAAAAAACTGAAGAAAAACAGAAAAAAACTGTGAAAAAAGAAGAACTGAGAAGAAAAACTGAGAAAAAAACTGACTAGAAAAACTGAGCAGAAAAACTGAGAAAAAAAACTATTTAGAAAAACTGAAGAAAAACGGAGGAAAAAAACTGAGAAGAAAAACTGAGAAAAAAAGACTGAAAAAACTGAAGAAAAACAGAAAAAAACTGTGAAAAAAACTGTGAAAAAAAAGAAGATCTGAGAAGAAAAACTGAGAAAAAAAACTGACTAGAAAAACTGAGCAGAAAAACTGAGAAAAAAAATCTCTTTAAAAAAAACTGAAGAAAAACGGAGGGAAAAAACTGAGAAGAAAAACTGAGATAAAAAGACTGAAAAAACTGAAGAAAAACTTAGAAAAAAACGGTGAGAAAAACTGAAAAAAAAGAACTGAGAAAAAAACCGACTAGAAAAACTGAGCAGAAAAACTGAGAAGAAAAACTTAGAAAAAATCTGTGAAAAAAACTGAGCAAAAAAACTAAGAAAAACAACTGAGAAAAAGTAAGAAAATAAAATGAGAAAAACTGAGAAGAAAAACGGTGAAAAAAAACTGTGAAAAAAAACCTAAGAAAAAAACAGAGAAGAAAAACTGAGAAAAAAAGACTGAAAAAACTGAAGAAAAACTTAGAAAAAAACGCTGAAAAAAACTATGAAAAAAAAGAACTGAGAAGAAAAACTGAGAAAAAAACTGACTAGAAAAACTGAGCAGAAAAACTTAGAAAAAAACGGTGAAAAAAACTGTGAAAAAAAAGAACTGAGCAGAAAAACTTAGAAAAAATCTGTGAAAAAAACTGAGCAAAAAAACTAAGAAAAACAACTGAGAAAAAGTAAGAAAATAAAATGAGAAAAACTGAGAAGAAAAACGGAGAAAAAAAACTGTGAAAATAAAACTAAGAAAAAAACTGAGAAAAAAACGACGAATAACTGAGAAGAAAATCTGAGAAAATCTGAGCGAAAAACAGAGCAGAAAAACTGAGAAGAAAAACGGAGGAAAAAAACTGAGAAGAAAAACTGAGAAAAAAAGACTGATAAAACTGAAGAAAAACTTTAAAAAACTGTGAAAAAAAACTGAAAAAAAGAAGAACTGCGAAGAAAAATTGAGAAAAAACTGACTAGAAAAACTGAGCAGAAAAACTGAGAAAAAAAACTATTTAAAAAAACTAAAGAAAAACGGAGGAAAAAAATTGAGAAGAAAAACTGAGAAAAAAAACTATTTAAAAAAACTGAAGAAAAACGGAGGAAAAAAACTGAGAAGAAAAACTGAGAAAAAAAGACTGAAAAAACTGAAGAAAAACAGAAAAAAACTGTGAAAAAAAACTGTGAAAAAAAAGAAGATCTGAGAAGAAAAACTGAGAAAAAAACTGACCAGAAAAACTGAGCAGAAAAACTGAGAAATAAAACTCTTTTAAAAAAACTGAAGAAAAACGGAGGGAAAAAAACTGAGAAGAAAAACTGAGATAAAAAGACTTAAAAAACTGAAGAAAAACAGAAAAAAACTGTGAAAAAAGAAGAACTGAGAAGAAAAACTGAGAAAAAAACTGACTAGAAAAACTGAGCAGAAAAACTGAGAAAAAAAACTATTTAGAAAAACTGAAGAAAAACGGAGGAAAAAAACTGAGAAGAAAAACTGAGAAAAAAAGACTGAAAAAACTGAAGAAAAACAGAAAAAAACTGAAAACAACTGTGAAAAAAAAGAAGATCTGAGAAGAAAAACTGAGAAAAAAAACTGACTAGAAAAACTGAGCAGAAAAACTGAGAAAAAAAACTCTTTAAAAAAAACTGAAGAAAAACGGAGGGAAAAAACTGAGAAGAAAAACTGAGATAAAAAGACTGAAAAAACTGAAGAAAAACTTAGAAAAAAACGGTGAGAAAAACTGAAAAAAAAGAACTGAGAAAAAAACCGACTAGAAAAACTGAGCAGAAAAACTGAGAAGAAAAACTTAGAAAAAATCTGTGAAAAAAACTGAGCAAAAAAACTAAGAAAAACAACTGAGAAAAAGTAAGAAAATAAAATGAGAAAAACTGAGAAGAAAAACGGTGAAAAAAAACTGTGAAAAAAAACCTAAGAAAAAAACAGAGAAGAAAAACTGAGAAAAAAAGACTGAAAAAACTGAAGAAAAACTTAGAAAAAAACGCTGAAAAAAACTATGAAAAAAAAGAACTGAGAAGAAAAACTGAGAAAAAAACTGACTAGAAAAACTGAGCAGAAAAAATTAGAAAAAAACGGTGAAAAAAACTGTGAAAAAAAAGAACTGAGCAGAAAAACTTAGAAAAAATCTGTGAAAAAAACTGAGCAAAAAAACTAAGTAAAACAACTGAGAAAAAGTAAGAAAATAAAATGAGAAAAACTGAGAAGAAAAACGGAGAAAAAAAACTGTGAAAATAAAACTAAGAAAAAAACTGAGAAAAAAACGACGAATAACTGAGAAGAAAATCTGAGAAAATCTGAGCGAAAAACAGAGCAGAAAAACTGAGAAGAAAAACGGAGGAAAAAAACTGAGAAGAAAAACTGAGAAAAAAAGACTGAAAAAACTGAAGAAAAACTTTAAAAAACTGTGAAAAAAAACTGAAAAAAAGAAGAACTGCGAAGAAAAATTGAGAAAAAACTGACTAGAAAAACTGAGCAGAAAAACTGAGAAAAAAAACTATTTAAAAAAACTAAAGAGAAACGGAGGAAAAAAATTGAGAAGAAAAACTGAGAAAAAAAACTATTAAAAAAAACTGAAGAAAAACGGAGGAAAAAAACTGAGAAGAAAAACTGAGAAAAAAAGACTGAAAAAACTGAAGAAAAACTTTAAAAAACTGTGAAAAAAAACTGTGAAAAAAAGAAGAACTGAGAAGAAAAACTGAGAAAAAAAATGACTAGAAAAACTGAGCAGAAAAACTGAGAAAAAAAATTATTTAAAAAAACTGAAGAAAAACGGAGGAAAAAAACTGAGAAGAAAAACTGAGAAAAAAAGACTGAAAAAACTGAAGAAAAACAGAAAGAAAATGAAAAAAAACTGTGAAAAAAAAGAAGATCTGAGAAGAAAAACTGAGAAAAAAACTGACCAGAAAAACTGAGCAGAAAAACTGAGAAAAAAAACTATTAAAAAAACTGAAGAAAAACGGAGGAAAAAAACTGAGAAGAAAAACTGAGAAAAAAAGACTGAAAAAACTGAAGAAAAACTTAGAAAAAAACGGTGAAAAAAACTATGAAAAAAAAGAACTGAGAAGAAAAACTGAGAAAAAAACTGACTCGAAAAACTGAGCAGAAAAACTTAGAAAAAAACTGTGAAAAAAACTGTGAAAAAAAAGAACTGAGCAGAAAAACTTAGAAAAAATCTGTGAAAAAAACTGAGCAAAAAAACTAAGAAAAACAACTGAGAAAAAGTAAGAAAATAAAATGAGAAAAACTGAGAAGAAAAACGGAGAAAAAAAGACTGAAAAAACTGAAGAAAAACTTAGAAAAAAACTGTGAAAAAAAAGAAGATCTGTGAAGAAAAACTGAGAAAAAAACTGACTATAAAAACTGAGCAGAAAAACTGAGAAAAAAAACTAAGAAAAACAACTGAGAAAAAGTAAGAAAATAAAATGAGAAAAACTGAGAAGAAAAACGGAGAAAAAAAACTGTGAAAATAAAACTAAGAAAAAAACTGAGAAAAAAACGACGAATAACTGAGAAGAAAATCTGAGAAAATCTGAGCGAAAAACAGAGCAGAAAAACTGAGAAGAAAAATGGAGGAAAAAAACTGAGAAGAAAAACTGAGAAAAAAAGACTGAAAAAACTGAAGAAAAACTTTAAAAAACTGTGAAGAAAAACTGAAAAAAAGAAGAACTGCGAAGAAATATTGAGAAAAAACTGACTAGAAAAACTGAGCAGAAAAACTGAGAAAAACAACTATTTAAAAAAACTAAAGAAAAACGGAGGAAAAAAATTGAGAAGAAAAACTGAGAAAAAAATCTATTTAAAAAAACTGAAGAAAAACGGAGGAAAAAAACTGAGAAGAAAAACTGAGAAAAAAAGACTGAAAAAACTGAAGAAAAACTTTAAAAAACTGTGAAAAAAAAATGTGAAAAAAAGAAGAATTGAGAAGAAAAACTGAGAAAAAAACTGACTAGAAAAACTGAGCAGAAAAACTGAGAAAAAAAATTATTTAAAAAAACTGAAGAAAAACGGAGGAAAAAAACTGAGAAGAAAAACTGAGAAAAAAAGACTGAAAAAACTGAAGAAAAACAGAAAAAAACTGTGAAAAAAAACTGTGAAAAAAATGAAGATCTGAGAAGAAAAACTGAGAAAAAAACTGACCAGAAAAACTGAGCAGAAAAACTGAGAAATAAAACTCTTTTAATAAAACTGAAGAAAAACGGAGGGAAAAAAACTGAGAAGAAAAACTGAGATAAAAAGACTTAAAAAACTGAAGAAAAACAGAAAAAAACTGTGAAAAAAGAAGAACTGAGAAGAAAAACTGAGAAAAAAACTGACTAGAAAAACTGAGCAGAAAAACCGAGAAAAAAAACTAATTAGAAAAACTGAAGAAAAACGGAGGAAAAAAACTGAGAAGAAAAACTGAGAAAAAAAGACTGAAAAAACTGAAGAAAAACAGAAAAAAACTGTGAAAAAAACTGTGAAAAAAAAGAAGATCTGAGAAGAAAAACTGAGAAAAAAACTGACTAGAAAAACTGAGCAGAAAAACTGAGAAAAAAAACTCTTTAAAAAAAACTGAAGAAAAGCGGAGGGAAAAAACTGAGAAGAAAAACTGAGAAAAAAAGACTGAAAAAACTGAAGAAAAACTTAGAAAAAAACGGTGAAAAAAACTGAAAAAAAAGAACTGAGAAAAAAACCGACTAGAAAAACTGAGCAGAAAAACTGAGAAGAAAAACTTAGAAAAAATCTGTGAAAAAAACTGAGCAAAAAAACTAAGAAAAACAACTGAGAAAAAGTAAGAAATTAAAATGAGAAAAACTGAGAAGAAAAACGGTGAAAAAAAACTGTGAAAAAAAACCTAAGAAAAAAACAGAGAAGAAAAACTGAGAAAAAAAGACTGAAGAAACTGAAGAAAAACTTAGAAAAAAACGGTGAAAAAAACTGAAAAAAAAGAACTGAGAAGAAAAACTGACAAAAAAAACTGACTAGAAAAACTGAGCAGAAAAACTGAGAAGAAAAACTTAGAAAAAATCTGTGAAAAAAACTGAGCAAAAAACTAAGAAAAACAACTGAGAAAAAGTAAGAAAATAAAATGTGAAAAACTGATAAGAAAAACTGAAAAAATAAGACTGAAAAAACTGAAGAAAAACAGAAAAAAACTGAAAAAAAACTGTGAAAAAAAAGAAGATCTGAGAAGAAAAACTGAGAAAAAAACTGACCAGAAAAACTGAGCAGATAAACTGAGAAATAAAACTCTTTTAAAAAAACTGAAGAAAAACGGAGGGAAAAAAACTGAGAAGAAAAACTGAGATAAAAAGACTTAAAAAACTGAAGAAAAACAGAAAAAAACTGTGAAAAAAGAAGAACTGAGAAGAAAAACTGAGAAAAAAACTGACTAGAAAAACTGAGCAGAAAAACTGAGAAAAAAAACTATTTAGAAAAACTGAAGAAAAACGGAGGAAAAAAACTGAGAAGAAAAACTGAGAAAAAAAGACTGAAAAAACTGAAGAAAAACTTTAAAAAACTGTGAAAAAAAACTGTGAAAAAAAGAAGAACTGAGAAGAAAAACTGAGAAAAAAAATGACTAGAAAAACTGAGCAGAAAAACTGAGAAAAAAAACTCTTTAAAAAAAACTGAAGAAAAACGGAGGGAAAAAGCTGAGAAGAAAAACTGAGATAAAAAGACTGAAAAAACTGAAGAAAAACTTAGAAAAAAACGGTGAAAAAAACTGAAAAAAAAGAACTGAGAAAAAAACCGACTAGAAAAACTGAGCAGAAAAACTGAGAAGAAAAACTTAGAAAAAATCTGTGAAAAAAACTGAGCAAAAAAACTAAGAAAAACAACTGAGAAAAAGTAAGAACTTAAAATGAGAAAAACTGAGAAGAAAAACGGTGAAAAAAAACTGTGAAAAAAAACCTAAGAAAAAAACAGAAGAAAAACTGAGAAAAAAAGACTGAAAAAACTGAAGAAAAACTTAGAAAAAAACGGTGAAAAAAACTGAAAAAAAGAACTGAGAAGAAAAACTGACAAAAAAAACTGACTAGAAAAACTGAGCAGAAAAACTGAGAAGAAAAACTTAGAAAAAATCTGTGAAAAAAACTGAGCAAAAAACTAAGAAAAACAACTGAGAAAAAGTAAGAAAATAAAATGTGAAAAACTGATAAGAAAAACTGAAAAAATAAGACTGAAAAAACTGAAGAAAAACTTAGAAAAAAACTGTGAAAAAATCTGTGAAATAAAAGAAGAACTCAGAAGAAAAACTGAGAAAAAAACTGACTAGAAAAACTGAGCAGAAAAACTTAGAAAAAATCTGTGAAAAAAACTGAGCAAAAAAGCTAAGAAAAACAACTGAGAAAAAGAAAGAAAATAAAATGAGAAAAACTGATCAGAAAAACTGAGCAGAAAAACTGAGAAAAAAAACTATTAAAAAAACTGAAGAAAAACGGAGGAAAAAAACTGAGAAGAAAAACTGAGAAAAAAAGACTGAAAAAACTGAAGAAAAACTTAGAAAAAAACGGTGAAAAAAACTATGAAAAAAAAGAACTGAGAAGAAAAACTGAGAAAAAAACTGACTCGAAAAACTGAGCAGAAAAACTTAGAAAAAAACTGTGAAAAAAACTGTGAAAAAGAAGAACTGAGCAGAAAAACTTAGAAAAAATCTGTGAAAAAAACTGAGCAAAAAAACTAAGAAAAACAACTGAGAAAAAGTAAGAAAATAAAATGAGAAAAACTGAGAAGAAAAACGGAGAAAAAAAGACTGAAAAAACTGAAGAAAAACTTAGAAAAAAACTGTGAAAAAAAAGAAGATCTGTGAAGAAAAACTGAGAAAAAAACTGACTATAAAAACTGAGCAGAAAAACTGAGAAAAAAAACTAAGAAAAACAACTGAGAAAAAGTAAGAAAATAAAATGAGAAAAACTGAGAAGAAAAACGGAGAAAAAAAACTGTGAAAATAAAACTAAGAAAAAAACTGAGAAAAAAACGACGAATAACTGAGAAGAAAATCTGAGAAAATCTGAGCGAAAAACAGAGCAGAAAAACTGAGAAGAAAAATGGAGGAAAAAAACTGAGAAGAAAAACTGAGAAAAAAAGACTGAAAAAACTGAAGAAAAACTTTAAAAAACTGTGAAAAAAAACTGAAAAAAAGAAGAACTGCGAAGAAAAATTGAGAAAAAACTGACTAGAAAAACTGAGCAGAAAAACTGAGAAAAAAAACTATATAAAAAAACTAAAGAAAAACGGAGGAAAAAAAATTGAGAAGAAAAACTGAGAAAAAAAACTATTTAAAAAAACTGAAGAAAAACGGAGGAAAAAAACTGAGAAGAAAAACTGAGAAAAAAAGACTGAAAAAACTGAAGAAAAACTGAAAAAAACTGTGAAAAAAAACTGTGAAAAAAAAGAAGATCTGAGAAGAAAAACTGAGAAAAAAACTGACCAGAAAAACTGAGCAGAAAAACTGAGAAATAAAACTCTTTTAATAAAACTGAAGAAAAACGGAGGGAAAAAAACTGAGAAGAAAAACTGAGATAAAAAGACTTAAAAAACTGAAGAAAAACAGAAAAAAACTGTGAAAAAAGAAGAACTGAGAAGAAAAACTGAGAAAAAAACTGACTAGAAAAACTGAGCAGAAAAACTGAGAAAAAAAACTATTTAGAAAAACTGAAGAAAAACGGAGGAAAAAAACTGAGAAGAAAAACTGAGAAAAAAAGACTGAAAAAACTGAAGAAAAACAGAAAAAAACTGTGAAAAAAACTGTGAAAAAAAGAAGATCTGAGAAGAAAAACTGAGAAAAAAACTGACTAGAAAAACTGAGCAGAAAAACTGAGAAAAAAAACTCTTTAAAAAAAACTGAAGAAAAACGGAGGGAAAAAACTGAGAAGAAAAACTGAGATAAAAATACTGAAAAAACTGAAGAAAAACTTAGAAAAAAACGGTGAGAAAAACTGAAAAAAAAGAACTGAGAAAAAAACCGACTAGAAAAACTGAGCAGAAAAACTGAGAAGAAAAACTTAGAAAAAATCTGTGAAAAAAACTGAGCAAAAAAACTAAGAAAAACAACTGAGAAAAAGTAAGAAAATAAAATGAGAAAAACTGAGAAGAAAAACGGTGAAAAAAAACTGTGAAAAAAAACCTAAGAAAAAAACAGAGAAGAAAAACTGAGAAAAAAAGACTGAAAAAACTGAAGAAAAACTTAGAAAAAAACGGTGAAAAAAACTGAAAAAAAAGAACTGAGAAGAAAAACTGACAAAAAAAACTGACTAGAAAAACTGAGCAGAAAAACTGAGAAGAAAAACTTAGAAAAAATCTGTGAAAAAAACTGAGCAAAAAACTAAGAAAAACAACTGAGAAAAAGTAAGAAAATAAAATGTGAAAAACTGATAAGAAAAACTGAAAAAATAAGACTGAAAAAACTGAAGAAAAACTTAGAAAAAAAATGTGAAAAAAACTGTGAAATAAAAGAAGAACTCAGAAGAAAAACTGAGAAAAAAACTGACTAGAAAAACTGAGCAGAAAAACTTAGAAAAAATCTGTGAAAAAAACTGAGCAAAAAAGCTAAGAAAAACAACTGAGAAAAAGAAAGAAAATAAAATGAGAAAAACTGATCAGAAAAACTGAGCAGAAAAACTGAGAAAAAAATCTATTAAAAAAACTGAAGAAAAACGGAGGAAAAAAACTGAGAAGAAAAACTGAGAAAAAAAGACTTAAAAAACTGAAGAAAAACTTAGAAAAAAACGGTGAAAAAAACTATGAAAAAAAAGAACTGAGAAGAAAAACTGAGAAAAAAACTGACTAGAAAAACTGAAGAAAATCTGTGAAAAAAACTGAGCAAAAAAACTAAGAAAAACAACTGAGAAAAAGTAAGAAAATAAAATGAGAAAAACTGAGAAGAAAAACGGAGAAAAAAAATTTGAAAATAAAACTAAGAAAAAAACTGAGAAAAAAACGACGAATAACTGAGAAGAAAATCTGAGAAAATATGAGTGAAAAACAGAGCAGAAAAACTGAGAAGAAAAACGGAGGAAAAAAACTGAGAAGAAAAACTGAGAAAAAAAGACTGAAAAAACTGAAGAAAAACTTTAAAAAACTGTGAAAAAAAACTGTGAAAAAAAGAAGAACTGAGAAGAAAAACTGAGAAAAAAAATTATTTAAAAAAACTGAAGAAAAACGGAGGAAAAAAACTGAGAAGAAAAACTGAGAAAAAAAGACTGAAAAAACTGAAGAAAAACAGAAAAAAACTGTGAAAAAAACTGTGAAAAAAAAGAAGATCTGAGAAGAAAAACTGAGAAAAAAACTGACCAGAAAAACTGAGCAGAAAAACTGAGAAATAAAACTCTTTTAAAAAAACTGAAGAAAAACGGAGGGAAAAAAACTGAGAAGAAAAACTGAGATAAAAAGACTTAAAAAACTGAAGAAAAACAGAAAAAAACTGTGAAAAAAGAAGAACTGAGAAGAAAAACTGAGAAAAAAACTGACTAGAAAAACTGAGCAGAAAAACTGAGAAAAAAAACTATTTAGAAAAACTGAAGAAAAACGGAGGAAAAAAACTGAGAAGAAAAACTGAGAAAAAAAGACTGAAAAAACTGAAGAAAAACAGAAAAAAACTGTGAAAAAAACTGTGAAATAAAAGAAGATCTGAGAAGAAAAACTGAGAAAAAAACTGACTAGAAAAACTGAGCAGAAAAACTGAGAAAAAAAACTCTTTAAAAAAAACTGAAGAAAAACGGAGGGAAAAAACTGAGAAGAAAAACTGAGATAAAAAGACTGAAAAAACTGAAGAAAAATTTAGAAAAAATCGGTGAGAAAAACTGAAAAAAAAGAACTGAGAAAAAAACTGAATAGAAAAACTGAGCAGAAAAACTGAGAAGAAAAATTTAGAAAAAATCTGTGAAAAAAACTGAGCAAAAAAACTAAGAAAAACAACTGAGAAAAAGTAAGAAAATAAAATGAGAAAAACTGAGAAGAAAAACGGTGAAAAAATACTGTGTGAAAAAACTAAGAAAAAAACTGAGAAAAAAATGACCAAGAACTGAGAAGAAAATCTGAGAAAATCTGAGCGAAAAACAGAGCAGAAAAACCGAGAAGAAAAACGGAGGAAAAAAACTGAGAAGAAAAACTGAGAAAAAAAGACTGAAAAAACTGAAGAAAATCTTTAAAAAACTGTGAAAAAAAACTGTGAAAAAAAGAAGAACTGAGAAGAAAAACTGAGAAAAAAACTGACTAGAAAAACTGAGCAGAAAAACTGAGAAAACAAACTATATAAAAAAACTGAAGAAAAACGGAGGAAAAAAACTGAGAAGAAAAACTGAGAAAAAAAGACTGAAAAAACTGAAGAAAAACTTTAAAAAACTGTGAAAAAAAACTGTGAAAAAAAGAAGAACTGAGAAGAAAAACTGAGAAAAAAAATTATTTAAAAAAACTGAAGAAAAACGGAGGAAAAAAACTGAGAAGAAAAACTGAGAAAAAAAACTAGTTAAAAAAACTGAAGAAAAACGGAGGGAAAAAACTGAGAAGAAAAACTGAGATAAAAAGACTGAAAAAACTGAAGAAAAACTGAGAAAAAAACGGTGAGAAAAACTGAAAAAAAAGAACTGAGAAAAAAACCGACTAGAAAAACTGAGCAGAAAAACTGAGAAGAAAAACTTAGAAAAAATCTGTAAAAAAAATTGAGCAAAAAAACTAAGAAAAACAACTGAGAAAAAGTAAGAAAATAAAATGAGAAAAACTGAGAAGAAAAACGGTGAAAAAATACTGTGAAAAAAAACCTAAGAAAAAAACAGAGAAGAAAAACTGAGAAAAAAAGACTGAAAAAACTGAAGAAAAACTTAGAAAAAAACTGTGAAAAAAAAGAAGATCTGTGAAGAAAAACTGAGAAAAAAACTGACTATAAAAACTGAGCAGAAAAACTGAGAAGAAAAACTAAGAAAAAATCTGTGAAAAAAACTGAGCAAAAAACTAAGAAAAACAACTGAGAAAAAGTAAGAAAATAAAATGGGAAAAACTGATAAGAAAAACTGAAAAAATAAGACTGAAAAAACTGAAGAAAAACTTAGAAAAAAACTGTGAAAAAAACTGTGAAATAAAAGAAGAACTCAGAAGAAAAACTGAGAAAAAAACTGACTAGAAAAACTGAGCAGAAAAATTTAGAAAAAATCTGTGAAAAAAACTGAGCAAAAAAGCTAAGAAAAACAACTGAGAAAAAGAAAGAAAATAAAATGAGAAAAACTGATCAGAAAAACTGAGCAGAAAAACTGAGAAAAAAATCTATTAAAAAAACTGAAGAAAACCGGAGGAAAAAAACTGAGAAGAAAAACTGAGAAAAAAAGACTTAAAAAACTGAAGAAAAACTTAGAAAAAAACGGTGAAAAAACTGAAGAAAAACAGAAAAAAACTGTGAAAAAAACTGTGAAATAAAAGAAGATCTGAGAAGAAAAACTGAGAAAAAAACTGACTAGAAAAACTGAGCAGAAAAACTGAGAAAAAAAACTCTTTAAAAAAAACTGAAGAAAAACGGAGGGAAAAAACTGAGAAGAAAAACTGAGATAAAAAGACTGAAAAAACTGAAGAAAAACTTAGAAAAAAACGGTGAGAAAAACTGAAAAAAAAGAACTGAGAAAAAAACCGACTAGAAAAACTGAGCAGAAAAACTGAGAAGAAAAACTTAGAAAAAATCTGTGAAAAAAACTGAGCAAAAAAACTAAGAAAAACAACTGAGAAAAAGTAAGAAAATAAAATGAGAAAAACTGAGAAGAAAAACGGAGAAAAAATACTGTGTGAAAAAACTAAGAAAAAAACTGAGAAAAAAATGACCAAGAACTGAGAAGAAAATCTGAGAAAATCTGAGGGAAAAACAGAGCAGAAAAACCGAGAAGAAAAACGGAGGAAAAAAACTGAGAAGAAAAACTGAGAAAAAAAGACTGAAAAAACTGAAGAAAATCTTTAAAAAACTGTGAAAAAAAACTGTGAAAAAAAGAAGAACTGAGAAGAAAAACTGAGAAAAAAACTGACTAGAAAAACTGAGCAGAAAAACTGAGAAAAAAAACTATTTAAAAAAACTGAAGAAAAACGGAGGAAAAAAACTGAGAAGAAAAACTGAGAAAAAAAGACTGAAAAAACTGAAGAAAAACTTTAAAAAACTATGAAAAAAAACTGTGAAAAAAAGAAGAACTGAGAAGAAAAATTGAGAAAAAAAATTATTTAAAAAAACTGAAGAAAAACGGAGGAAAAAAACTGAGAAGAAAAACTGAGAAAAAAAACTATTTAAAAAAACTGAAGAAAAACGGAGGGAAAAAACTGAGAAGAAAAACTGAGATAAAAAGACTGAAAAAACTGAAGAAAAACTGAGAAAAAAACGGTGAGAAAAACTGAAAAAAAAAACTGAGAAAAAAACCGACTAGAAAAACTGAGCAGAAAAACTGAGAAGAAAAACTTAGAAAAAATCTGTAAAAAAAATTGAGCAAAAAAACTAAGAAAAACAACTGAGAAAAAGTAAGAAAATAAAATGAGAAAAACTGAGAAGAAAAACGGTGAAAAAATACTGTGAAAAAAAACCTAAGAAAAAAACAGAGAAGAAAAACTGAGAAAAAAAGACTGAAAAAACTGAAGAAAAACTTAGAAAAAAACTGTGAAAAAAAAGAAGATCTGTGAAGAAAAACTGAGAAAAAAACTGACTATAAAAACTGAGCAGAAAAACTGAGAAGAAAAACTAAGAAAAAATCTGTGAAAAAAACTGAGCAAAAAACTGAGAAAAACAACTGAGAAAAAGTAAGAAAATAAAATGGGAAAAACTGATAAGAAAAACTGAAAAAATAAGACTGAAAAAACTGAAGAAAAACAGAAAAAAACTGTGAAAAAAACTGTGAAATAAAAGAAGATCTGAGAAGAAAAACTGAGAAAAAAACTGACTAGAAAAACTGAGCAGAAAAACTGAGAAAAAAAACTCTTTAAAAAAAACTGAAGAAAAACGGAGGGAAAAAACTGAGAAGAAAAACTGAGATAAAAAGACTGAAAAAACTGAAGAAAAACTTAGAAAAAAACGGTGAGAAAAACTGAAAAAAAAGAACTGAGAAAAAAACCGACTAGAAAAACTGAGCAGAAAAACTGAGAAGAAAAACTTAGAAAAAATCTGTGAAAAAAACTGAGCAAAAAAACTAAGAAAAACAACTG
Organism: Pristiophorus japonicus; assembly: GCF_044704955.1. Lineage (NCBI taxonomy): Eukaryota > Metazoa > Chordata > Chondrichthyes > Pristiophoridae > Pristiophorus > Pristiophorus japonicus. Next base: position 11,312,002 of record NC_092005.1, read on the forward strand.
AGAAAAAGTAAGAAAATAAAATGAGAAAAACTGAGAAGAAAAACGGAGAAAAAATACTGTGTGAAAAAACTAAGAAAAAAACTGAGAAAAAAATGACCAAGAACTGAGAAGAAAATCTGAGAAAATCTGAGGGAAAAACAGAGCAGAAAAACCGAGAAGAAAAACGGAGGAAAAAAACTGAGAAGAAAAACTGAGAAAAAAAGACTGAAAAAACTGAAGAAAATCTTTAAAAAACTGTGAAAAAAAACTGTGAAAAAAAGAAGAACTGAGAAGAAAAACTGAGAAAAAAACTGACTAGAAAAACTGAGCAGAAAAACTGAGAAAAAAAACTATTTAAAAAAACTGAAGAAAAACGGAGGAAAAAAACTGAGAAGAAAAACTGAGAAAAAAAGACTGAAAAAACTGAAGAAAAACTTTAAAAAACTATGAAAAAAAACTGTGAAAAAAAGAAGAACTGAGAAGAAAAACTGAGAAAAAAAATTATTTAAAAAAACTGAAGAAAAACGGAGGAAAAAAACTGAGAAGAAAAACTGAGAAAAAAAACTATTTAAAAAAACTGAAGAAAAACGGAGGGAAAAAACTGAGAAGAAAAACTGAGATAAAAAGACTGAAAAAACTGAAGAAAAACTGAGAAAAAAACGGTGAGAAAAACTGAAAAAAAAAACTGAGAAAAAAACCGACTAGAAAAACTGAGCAGAAAAACTGAGAAGAAAAACTTAGAAAAAATCTGTAAAAAAAATTGAGCAAAAAAACTAAGAAAAACAACTGAGAAAAAGTAAGAAAATAAAATGAGAAAAACTGAGAAGAAAAACGGTGAAAAAATACTGTGAAAAAAAACCTAAGAAAAAAACAGAGAAGAAAAACTGAGAAAAAAAGACTGAAAAAACTGAAGAAAAACTTAGAAAAAAACTGTGAAAAAAAAGAAGATCTGTGAAGAAAAACTGAGAAAAAAACTGACTATAAAAACTGAGCAGAAAAACTGAGAAGAAAAACTAAGAAAAAATCTGTGAAAAAAACTGAGCAAAAAACTAAGAAAAACAACTGAGAAAAAGTAAGAAAATAAAATGGGAAAAACTGATAAGAAAAACTGAAAAAATAAGACTGAAAAAACTGAAGAAAAACTTAGAAAAAAACTGTGAAAAAAACTGTGAAATAAAAGAAGAACTCAGAAGAAAAACTGAGAAAAAAACTGACTAGAAAAACTGAGCAGAAAAATTTAGAAAAAATCTGTGAAAAAAACTGAGCAAAAAAGCTAAGAAAAACAACTGAGAAAAAGAAAGAAAATAAAATGAGAAAAACTGATCAGAAAAACTGAGCAGAAAAACTGAGAAAAAAATCTATTAAAAAAACTGAAGAAAAACGGAGGAAAAAAACTGAGAAGAAAAACTGAGAAAAAAAGACTTAAAAAACTGAAGAAAAACTTAGAAAAAAACGGTGAAAAAACTATGAAAAAAAAGAACTGAGAAGAAAAACTGAGAAAAAAACTGACTAGAAAAACTGAAGAAAAACTTAGAAAAAAACTGTGAAAAAAACTGTGAAAAAAAAGAAGTGAGCAGAAAAACTTAGGAAAAATCTGTGAAAAAAACTGAGCAAAAAAACTAAGAAAAACAACTGAGAAAAAGTAAGAAAATAAAATGAGAAAAACTGAGAAGAAAAACGGAGAAAAAAAACTGTGAAAATAAAACTAAGAAAAAAACTGAGAAAAAAACGACGAATAACTGAGAAGAAAATCTGAGAAAATCTGAGCGAAAAACAGAGCAGAAAAACTGAGAAGAAAAACGGAGGAAAAAAACTGAGAAGAAAAACTGAGAAAAAAAGACTGAAAAAACTGAAGGAAAACTTTAAAAAACTGTGAAAAAAAACTGAAAAAAAGAAGAACTGAGAAGAAAAATTGAGAAAAAACTGACTAGAAAAACTGAGCAGAAAAACTGAGAAAAAAAACTATTTAAAAAAACGAAAGAAAAACGGAGGAAAAAAACTGAGAAGAAAAACTGAGAAAAAAAACTATTTAAAAAAACTGAAGAAAAACGGAGGAAAAAAACTGAGAAGAAAAACAGAAAAAAAGACTGAAAAAACTGAAGAAAAACAGAAAAAAACTGTGAAAAAAACTGTGAAAAAAAAGAAGATCTGAGAAGAAAAACTGAGAAAAAAACTGACTAGAAAAACTGAGCAGAAAAACTGAGAAAAAAAACTCTTTTAAAAAAACTGAAGAAAAACGGAGGGAAAAAACTGAGAAGAAAAACTGAGATAAAAAGACTGAAAAAACTGAAGAAAAATTTAGAAAAAATCGGTGAGAAAAACTGAAAAAAAAGAACTGAGAAAAAAACTGAATAGAAAAACTGAGCAGAAAAACTGAGAAGAAAAATTTAGAAAAAATCTGTGAAAAAAACTGAGCAAAAAAACTAAGAAAAACAACTGAGAAAAAGTAAGAAAATAAAATGAGAAAAACTGAGAAGAAAAACGGTGAAAAAAAACTGTGAAAAAAAGACTGAAAAAACTGAAGAAAAACTTAGAAAAAAACTGTGCAAAAATCTGTGAAAAAAAAGAAGACCCGAGAAGAAAAACTGAGAAAAAACTGACTAGAAAACCTGAGCAGAAAAACTGAGCAGAAAAACTGAGAAAAAAAACTATTAAAAAAAACTGAAGAAAAACGGAGGAAAAAAACTGAGAAGAAAAACTGAGAAAAAAAGACTTAAAAAACTGAAGAAAAACTTAGAAAAAAACGGTGAAAAAAACTGAAAAAAAAGAAGAACTGAGAAGAAAAACTGAGAAAAAAACTGACTAGAAAAACTGAGCAGAAAAACTTAGAAAAAACTGTGAAAAAAACTGTGAAAAAAAAGAACTGTGCAGAAAAACTTAGAAAAAATCTGTGAAAAAACTGAGCAAAAAAACTAAGAAAAACAACTAAGAAAAAGTAAGAAAATAAAATGAGAAAAACTGAGAAGAAAAACGGAGAAAAAAAAATTTGAAAATAAAACTAAGAAAAAAACTGAGAAAAAAACGACGAATAACTGAGAAGAAAATCTGAGAAAATCTGAGTGAAAAACAGAGCAGAAAAACTGAGAAGAAAAACGGAGGAAAAAAACTGAGAAGAAAAACTGAGAAAAAAAACTATTTAAAAAAACTAAAGAAAAACGGAGGAAAAAAACTGAGAAGAAAAACTGAGAAAAAAAACTATTTAAAAAAACTGAAGAAAAACGGAGGAAAAAAACTGAGAAGAAAAACTGAGAAAAAAAGACTGAAAAAACTGAAGAAAAACTTTAAAAATCTGTGAAAAAAAACTGTGAAAAAAAGAAGAACTGAGAAGAAAAACTGAGAAAAAAAATTATTTAAAAAAACTGAAGAAAAACGGAGGAAAAAAACTGAGAAGAAAAACTGAGAGAAAAAGACTGAAAAAACTGAAGAAAAACAGAAAAAAACTGTGAAAAAAAACTGTGAAAAAAAAGAAGATCTGAGAAGAAAAACTGAGAAAAAAACTGACCAGAAAAACTGAGCAGAAAAACTGAGAAATAAAACTCTTTTAAAAAAACTGAAGAAAAACGGAGGGAAAAAAACTGAGAAGAAAAACTGAGATAAAAAGACTTAAAAAACTGAAGAAAAACAGAAAAAAACTGTGAAAAAAGAAGAACTGAGAAGAAAAACTGAGAAAAAAACTGACTAGAAAAACTGAGCAGAAAAACTGAGAAAAAAAACTATTTAGAAAAACTGAAGAAAAACGGAGGAAAAAAACTGAGAAGAAAAACTGAGAAAAAAAGACTGAAAAAACTGAAGAAAAACAGAAAAAAACTGTGAAAAAAACTGTGAAAAAAAAGAAGATCTGAGAAGAAAAACTGAGAAAAAAACTGACTAGAAAAACTGAGCAGAAAAACTGAGAAAAAAAACTCTTTAAAAAAAACTGAAGAAAAACGGAGGGAAAAAACTGAGAAGAAAAACTGAGATAAAAAGACTGAAAAAACTGAAGACAAACTTAGAAAAAAACGGTGAGAAAAACTGAAAAAAAAGAACTGAGAAAAAAACCGACTAGAAAAACTGAGCAGAAAAACTGAGAAGAAAAACTTAGAAAAAATCTGTTAAAAAAATTGAGCAAAAAAACTAAGAAAAACAACTGAGAAAAAGTAAGAAAATAAAATGAGAAAAACTGAGAAGAAAAACGGTGAAAAAATACTGTGAAAAAAAACCTAAGAAAAAAACAGAGAAGAAAAACTGAGAAAAAAAGACTGAAAAAACTGAAGAAAAACTTAGAAAAAAACTGTGAAAAAAAAGAAGATCTGTGAAGAAAAACTGAGAAAAAAACTGACTATAAAAACTGAGCAGAAAAACTGAGAAGAAAAACTTAGAAAAAATCTGTGAAAACAACTGAGCAAAAAACTAAGAAAAACAACTGAGAAAAAGTAAGAAAATAAAATGGGAAAAACTGATAAGAAAAACTGAAAAAATAAGACTGAAAAAACTGAAGAAAAACTTAGAAAAAAACTGTGAAAAAAACTGTGAAATAAAAGAAGAACTCAGAAGAAAAACTGAGAAAAAAACTGACTAGAAAAACTGAGCAGAAAAACTTAGAAAAAATCTGTGAAAAAAACTGAGCAAAAAAGCTAAGAAAAACAACTGAGAAAAAGAAAGAAAATAAAATGAGAAAAACAGAGCAGAAAAACTGAGCAGAAAAACCTGAGAAAAAAAACTATTAAAAAAACTGAAGAAAAACGGAGGAAAAAAACTGAGAAGAAAAACTGAGAAAAAAAGACTGAAAAAACTGAAGAAAAACTTAGAAAAAAACGGTGAAAAAAACTGAAAAAAAAGAACTGAGAAGAAAAACTGACAAAAAAAAACTGACTAGAAAAACTGAGCAGAAAAATTGAGAAGAAAAACTTAGAAAAAATCTGTGAAAAAAACTGAGCAAAAAACTAAGAAAAACAACTGAGAAAAAGTAAGAAAATAAAATGTGAAAAACTGAGAAAAAAAAGTGTGAAAAAAAGACTGAAAAAACTGAAGAAAACCTTCGAAAAAAACTGTGAAAAAAACTGTGAAAAAAAAGAACTGAGAAGAAAAACTGAGAAAAAAAACTGACGAGAAAAGCTGAGCAGAAAAACTGAGAAAAAAAACTATAAAAAAAACTAAGAAAAACGGAGGAAAATACTGAGAAGAAAAACTGAGAAAAAATGACTGAAAAAACTGAAGAAAAACTGTGAAAAAAACTGCGAAAAAACTGTTAAAAAAAAGAAGAACTGAGAAAAAAAATGGGAAAAAAACTGACTAGAAAAACTGAGCAGAAAAACTGAGCAGAAAAACTGAGAAAAAAAACTATTAAAAAAAACTGAAGAAAAACGAAGGCAAAAAACTGAGAAGAAAAACTGAGAAAAGAAGACTGAAAAAACTGAAGAAAAATTTAGAAAAAAACTGTGAAAATATCTATGAAAAAAAAGAAGAACTGAGAAGAAAAACTGTGAAAAAAAACTGACTAGAAAAACTGAGCAGAAAAACTGAGCAGAAAAACTTAGAAAAAAACTGTGAAAAAAACTGTGAAAAAAAAGAACTGAGCAGAAAAACTTAGAAAAAATCTGTGAAAAAAACTGAGCAAAAAAACTAAGAAAAACAACTGAGAAAAAGTAAGAAAATAAAATGAGAAAAACTGAGAAGAAAAACGGAGAAAAAAAACTGTGAAAATAAAACTAAGAAAAAAACTGAGAAAAAAACGACGAATAACTGAGAAGAAAATCTGAGAAAATCTGAGCGAAAAACAGAGCAGAAAAACTGAGAAGAAAAACGGAGGAAAAAAACTGAGAAGAAAAACTGAGAAAAAAAGACTGAAAAAACTGAAGAAAAACAGAAAAAAACTGTGAAAAAAAATGTGAAAAAAAAGAAGATCTGAGAAGAAAAACTGAGAAAAAAACTGACTAGAAAAACTGAGCAGAAAAACTGAGAAAAAAAACTCTTTTAAAAAAACTGAAGAAAAACGGAGGGAAAAAACTGAGAAGAAAAACATGAGATAAAAAGACTGAAAAAACTGAAGAAAAACTTAGAAAAAAACGGTGAGAAAAACTGAAAAAAAAGAACTGAGAAAAAAACTGACTAGAAAAACTGAGCAGAAAAACTGAGAAGAAAAATTTAGAAAAAATCTGTGAAAAAAACTGAGCAAAAAAACTAAGAAAAACAACTGAGAAAAAGTAAGAAAATAAAATGAGAAAAACTGAGAAGAAAAACGGTGAAAAAAAACTGTGAAAAAAAACCTAAGAAAAAAACAGAGAAGAAAAACTGAGAAAAAAAGACTGAAAAAACTGAAGAAAAACTTAGAAAAAAACTGTGAAAAAAAAGAAGATCTGTGAAGAAAAACTGAGAAAAAAACTGACTATAAAAACTGAGCAGAAAAACTTAGAAAAAAACTGTGAAAAAAACTGTGAAAAAAAAGAACTGAGCAGAAAAACTTAGAAAAAATCTGTGAAAAAAACTGAGCAACAAAACTAAGAAAAACAACTGAGAAAAAGTAAGAAAATAAAATGTGAAAAACTGATAAGAAAAACTGAAAAAATAAGACTGAAAAAACTGAAGAAAAACTTAGAAAAAAACTGTGAAAAAAACTGTGAAAAAAAAGAAGAACTGAGAAGAAAAACTGAGAAAAAAACTGACTAGAAAAACTGAGCAGAAAAACTGAGCAGAAAAACTTAGAAAAAATCTGTGAAAAAAACTGAGCAAAAAAGCTAAGAAAAACAACTGAGAAAAAGTAAGAAAATAAAATGAGAAAAACTGGGAAGAAAAACTGAGAAAATAAAGTGTGAAAAAAAGACTGAAAAAACTGAAGAAAACCTTCGAAAAAAACTGTGAAAAAAACTGTGAAAAAAAAGAAATGAGAAGAAAAACAGAAAAAAAACTGACGAGAAAAGCTGAGCAGAAAAACTGAGCAGAAATACTGAGAAAAAAAACTATAAAAAAAACTAAGAAAAACGGAGGAAAAAACTGAGAAGAAAAACTGAGAAAATATGACTGAAAAAACTGAAGAAAAATTTAGAAAAAAACTGTGAAAAAATCTGTGAAAGAAAAGAAGAACTGAGAAGAAAAACTGTGAAAAAAAACTGACTAGAAAATCTGAGCAGAAAAACTGAGCAGAAAAATTAGAAAAAATCTGTGGAAAAAACTGAGCAAAAAAACTAAGAAAAACAACTGAGAAAAAGTAAGAAAACAAAATGAGAAAAACTGAGAAGAAAAACGGAGAAAAAAAACTGTGAAAAAAACTGAAGAAAAACTTTAAAAAACTATGAAAAAACACTGTGAAAAAAAGAAGAACTGAGAAGAAAAACTGAGAAAAAAACTGACTAGAAAAACTGAGCAGAAAAACTGAGAAAAAAAACTATTTAAACGGAGGGAAAAAAACTGAGAAGAAAAACTGAGATAAAAAGACTGAAAAAACTGAAGAAAAACTTAGAAAAAAACGGTGAAAAAAACTGAAAAAAAAGAAGAACTGAGAAGAAAAACTGAGAAAAAAACTGACTAGAAAAACTGAGCAGAAAAACTGAGAAAAGCAACTGTGAAAAAGTAAGAAAATAAAATGAGAAAAATTGAGAAGAAAAACGGAGAAAAATACTGTGTGAAAAAACTAAGAAAAAAACTGAGAAAAAAATGATGAAGAACTGAGAAGAAAATCTGAGAAAAACTGAGAAAAAAAACAATTAAAAAAAACTGAAGAAAAACGGAGTAATAAAACTGAGAAGAAAAACTGAGAAAAAAAATTGAAAAAACTGAAGAAAAATTTGGAAAAAATCTGTGAAAAAAAAGAAGAACTGAGAAGAAAAACTGTGAAAAATAACAGACTAGAAAAACTGAGCAGAAAAACTGAGCAGAAAAACTGAGAAAAAACACTATTAAAAAAAACTGAATAAAAACGGAGGAAAAAAACTGAGAAGAAAAACTGAGAAAAAAAGACTGAAAAAACTGAAGAAAACTTAGAAAAAGACTGTGAAAAAAGAACAACTGAGAAGAAAAACTGAGAAAAAAACTGACTAGAAAAACTGAGCAGAAAAACTGAACAGAAAAACTTAGAAAAAATCTGTGAAACAAATTTGAGCAAAAAAAATAAGAAAAACAACGAAGAAAAAGTAAGAAATTAAAATGAGAAAAACTGAGAAGAAAAAAGGGGAAAAAAAACTGTGAAAAAAAAACTAAGAAAAAAACTGAGAAAAAAACGACGAAGAACTGAGAAGAAAATCTGAGAAAAACTGAGGAGAAAAACAGAGCAGAAAAACTGAGAAAAAAAACAATTAAAAAAAACTGAAGAAAAACGGAGGAAAAAACTGAGAAAAAAACTGAGCAAAAAAACTAAGAAAAGCAAATGAGAAAAAGTAAGAAAATCAAATAAGAAAAACTGAGAAGAAAAACAGAGAAAAAATACTTTGAAAAAAAAACTAAGAAAATAACTGAGAAAAAAACGACGAAGAACTGAGAAGAAAATCTGAGAAATACTGAGGAGAAAAACAGAGCGGAAAAACTGAGAAAAAATACTATAAAAAAAATAAGAAAAACGGAAGAAAAAAACAGAGCAGAAAAACTGAGAAAAAAAACAATTAAAAAAAACTGAAGAAAAACGGAGGAAAAAACTGAGAAAAACACTGAGCAAAAAAATTAAGAAAAGCAAATGAGAAAAAGTAAGAAAATCAAATAAGAAAAACTGAGAAGAAAAACGGAGAAAAAATACTTTGAAAAAAAAACTAAGAAAATAACTGAGAAAAAAACGACGAAGAACTGAGAAGAAAATCTGAGAAAAACTGAGGAGAAAAACAGAGCGGAAAAACTGAGAAACAATACTATAAAAAAAATAAGAAAAACGGAGGAAAAAAACAGAGCAGAAAAACTGAGAAAAAAAACAATTAAAAAAAACTGAAGAAAAACGGAGGAAAAAACTGAGAAAAAAACTGAGCAAAAAAACTAAGAAAAGCAAATGAGAAAAAGTAAGAAAATCAAATAAGAAAAACTGAGAAGAAAAACGGAGAAAAAATACTTTGAAAAAAAAACTAAGAAAATAACTGAGAAAAAAACGACGAAGAACTGAGAAGAAAATCTGAGAAAAACTGAGGAGAAAAACAGAGCGGAAAAACTGAGAAAAAATACTATAAAAAAAATAAGAAAAACGGAGGAAAAAAACAGAGCAGAAAAACTGAGAAAAAAAACAATTAAAAAAAACTGAAGAAAAACGGAGGAAAAAACTGAGAAAAAAACTGAACAAAAAAACTAAGAAAAGCAAATGAGAAAAAGTAAGAAAATCAAATAAGAAAAACTGAGAAGAAAAACGGAGAAAAAATACTTTGAAAAAAAAACTAAGAAAATAACTGAGAAAAAAACGACGAAGAACTGAGAAGAAAATCTGAGAAAAACTGAGGAGAAAAACAGAGCGGAAAAACTGAGAAAAAATACTATTAAAAAAATAAGAAAAACGGAGGAAAAAAACTGAGAAGAAAAACTGAGAAAAAAAGACTCAAAGAAGTGAAGAAAAACTTAGAAAAAAACTGTGAAAAAAACTGAAAAAAAAGAACTGAGAAGTAAAACTGAGAAAAAAACTGACTAGAAAAACTGAGCAGAAAAACTGAGAAAAAAAACTATTAAAAAAATCTGAAGAAAAACGGAGGAAAAAAATTGGGAAAAAAAAACTAAGAAAAAAACTGAGAAAAAAACGATGAAGAACTGAGAAGAAAATCTGAGAAAAACTGAGCAGAAAAACAAAGCAGAAAAATTGAGAAAAAAAACAAAAGAAAAACGGAGGAAAAAAACAGAGAAGAAAAACTGAGAAAAAAAGACTGAAAAAACTGAAGAAAAACTTAGAAAAAAACTGTGAAAAAAACTGTGAAAAAAAAGAAGATCTGTGAAGAAAAACTGAGAAAAAACTGACTAGAAAAACTGAGCAGAAAAACTGAGAAGAAAAACTTCGAAAAAACTGAAAAAAACTGAGAAAATTTACTGAGCAAAAAAACATCTGAGAAAAAGTGAGAAAAATAAATGAGGAAAACTGAGTAAAAGAATGAAAAAAAACTGGGAAAACATGAGAAAAACTGAGAAAATCGGACAGAAAAATCAGAAAAAATGAGAAAAACTGAGTAAAACAATGCAAACAAACTGAGAAAAACGGACAAAAAAATCAGAAAAAATGAGAGAAACTGACAAAAAAGGAGAAAAGCTGCGAACAAATGAGAAAAACTGAGAAAAAATACTGAGAAAAAATCTGAGCAAAAAAGCTATGGAAAACAACTGAGAAAAAGTGAGAAAATAAAATGAGAGAAAAACTGAGGAAAACAATGAAAAAAAACTGAGAAAAACGGACAAAAAATGAGAAAAAATGAGAAAAACAGGCAAAAAAGGAGAAAAACTGCGAACAAATGAGAAAAACTGAGAAAAAATACTGAGAAAAAACTGAGCAAAAAAACTATGAAAACTTCACTCTAGACATCACTCGATGCAACACTCTACACAACATTGAATACATCACTCTACAAATCACTCTACAAAACATTGAAAACATCACTCTGCACATCACTCGACACAACATTGAAAACATCACTCTACACATCACTCGAGACAACATTGAAAACATCACTCTACACATCACTCTTCTCAACATTGAATACATCGCTGTACACATCACTCTACACAGCATTGAAAACATCACTCTACACATCACTCAGCACAACATTGAAAACATCACTCTACACATCACTCAGCACAACATTGAAAACATCACTCTACACATCACTCTACACAACATTGAAAACTTCCCTCTACACATCACTCTGCACAACATTGAAAACATCACTCTACACATCACTCTGCACAACATTGAAAACATCATTCTACACATCACTCTACACAACATTGAAAACATAGCTACACACATCACTTTACGTAACATTGAAAACATGACTCTACACATCACTCTGCACAACATTGAAAACATCACTCTGCACAGCACTCTACACAACATTGAAAACATCACTCTACACATCACTCTCTACAACATTGAAAACATCACTCTGCACATCAATCTACACAACATTGAATAAATCACTCTACACATCACTCTACACAACATTGAAAACATCACTCTGCACATCACTCTACACAACATTGAAAACATCGCTCTATACATCACTCTCCACGGCATTGAATATATCACTATACACATCACTCTGCACAACATTGAAAACATCACTCTACACATCACATCACTCCACACATCACTCTGCACAACATTGAAAACATCACACTACACATCACTCTGCACAACGTTGAACACATCACTGTACACATCACTCAAAACACAATTGAATATATCACTCGACACATCACTCTGCACAACATTGAAAACATCACTCTACACATCACATCACTCCACACATCACTCTGCACAACATTGAAAACATCACTCTACACATCACTCGAGACAACATTGAAAACATCACTCTACACATCACTCTGCACAACATTGAAAACATCACTCTACACATCACTCTGCACAACATTGAAAATATCACTCCACACAGCACTCTACACAACATTGAAAACATCACTCTACACATCACTCTACACAACATTGAAAACTTCACTCTACACATCACTCTGCACAGCATTGAAAATATCACTCTACACATCACTCTGCACAACATTGAAAATATCGCGACACACATCACTTTACGTAACTTTGAAAACATCACTCTACACATCACTCTACACAACATTGAAAACATCACTCTACACATCACTCTACACAACATTGAAAACTTCACTCTACACATCACTCTACACAACATTGAAAACATCACTCTGCACATCACTCTACACAACATTGAAAACATCATTCTACACATCACTCAACACAACACTGAAAACATCACTGTACACATCACTCAACGCAACTTTGAAACATCACTCAACACAACACTCTGCACAACTTTGTAAAAGTCACTCTACACATCACTCTACACAACATTGAAAACATCACTCTACACATCAATCTACATAACATTGAAAACATAATTCTACACATCACTCTGCACAACATTGAAAACTTCACTATACACATCACTCTGCACAACATTGAAAACATCACTCTACACATCACTCTACACAACATTGAAAACATCACTCTGCACATCACTCTACATAACATTGTAATAATAATTCTACACATCACTCTACACAACATTGAAAACATCATTCTACACATCTCTCCGCACAACATTGAAAACATCACTCTGTACATCACTCTACACAAAATTGAAAATATCACTCTACACATCACTCGACACAACATTGAAAACATCACTCTTATATCACTCGACACAACATTGAAAACATCACTCTACACATCACTTGACACAACATTGAAAACATCACTCTACACATCACTCTACACAACATTGAAAACATCATTCTACACATCTCTCTGCACAACATTGAAAACATCACTCTGTACATCATTCTACACAACATTGAAAACATCACTCTACACATCACTCTACACAACATTTAAAACATCACTCTACACATCACTCTACACAACATTGAAAACATCACTCTACACATCACTCTGCACAACATGGAAAACATCACTCATCACATCACTCTACACAACATTGAAAACATTACTGTCCACTTCACTATCCACAACATTGAAAACATCACTCGACACCTCACTCTACACAACGTTGAAAACATCACTCTACACATCACATCACTCCACACATCACTCTGCACAACATTGAAAACATCACTCTACACATCACTCTGCCCAACGTTGAACACATCACTCTACACATCACTCGAAACACAATTGAAAACATCACTCTGCACATCACTCTACACAACATTGAAAACATCACTCGACACCTCACTCTACACAACGTTGAAAACATCACTCTACACATCACATCACTCCACACATCACTCTGCACAACATTGAAAACATCACTCTACACATCACTCTGCCCAACGTTGAACACATCACTCTACACATCACTCGAAACACAATTGAAAACATCACTCTGCACATCACTCTACACAACATAGAAAAAATCAGTGTACACATCACTCGACACAACATTGAAAACATCACTCTACACATCACTCTACATAACATTGAAAACATCACGCTACATATCACTATACACAACATTGAAAAGTTCACTCTACACAACACTGTACACAACATTGAAAACATCATTCTACACATCACTCTGCACAACATTGAAAACATTACTCTGCACATCACTCTACACAAAATTGAAAACATCACTCTACACATCAGTTGACACAACATTGAAAACATCACTCTACATATCACTCGACACAACATTGAAAACATCTCTCTACACATCACTCGACACAACATTGAAAACATCACTCTACACATCACTCTACACAACATTGAAACATCACTCTACACATCACTCTGCACAACATTGAAAATATCACTACACACATCACTCTACACAACATTGAAAACAACACTCTACACATCACTCTACACAACACTGAAAACATCACTCTACACATCAGTCTACACAACATTGAAAACATCACGCTACATATCACTCTACACAACATTGAAAAGTTCACTCTGCACATCACTCTACACAACAATGAAAACATCATTCTACACATCACTCTGCACAACATTGAAAAAATCACTCTGCACATCACTCTACACAAAATTGAAAATATCACTCTACACATCACTCGACACATCATTGAAAACATCACTCTACACATTACTCTACACAGCATTGAAAACATCACTCCACACATCACTCTGCACAACATTGAAAATATCACTCCACACATAACTCTACACAACATTGAAAACATCGCTACACACATCACTTTACGCAACATTGAAAACATCACTCTACACATCACTCTACACAAAATTGAAAACATCATTCTACACATCACTCTGCACAACATTGAAAACTTCACCCTACACATCACTCTGCACAACATTGAAAACATCACTCTACACATCATTCTACACAACATTGAAAACATCATTCTACACATCACTCTACACAACATTGAATATATCACTCTACACATCACTCTACACAACATTTAAAACATCACTCTACTCATCACTCTGCAAAGCATTGAAAACATCATGCTACACATCACTCTTCACAACATGGAAAACATCACTCAACACATCACACTACACAACATTGAAAACATTACTGTCCACATCACTCTACACAACATTGAAAACACTATTCTACACATCACGCTACACAACATTGAAAACATCACTCTACACATCACTCCACACAACATTGAAAACATCACTCTACACATCACATCACTCCACACATCACTCTGCACAACATTGAAAACATCACTCTACATATCACTCTGCACAACGTTGAACACATCACTCTACACATCACTCGAAACACAATTGAAAACATCACTCTGCACATCACTCTACACAACATTGAAAACATCACTCTACACATCACTGGACACAACATTGAAAACATCACTCTACACATCACTCTACCCAATATTGAAAACATCACTCTACACATCACTCTACAAAACATTGAAAACATCACGCTACATATCACTCTACACAACATTGAAAAGTTCACTCTACACATCACTCTACTCAACATTGAAAACATCATTCTACACATTACTCTGCACAACATTGAGAACAATACGCTACATATCACTCTACACAACATTGAAAAGTTCACTCTACACATCACTCTACTCAACATTGAAAACATCATTCTACACATTACTCTGCACAACATTGAGAACATCACGCTACATATCACTCTACACAACATTGAAAAGTTCACTCTACACATCACTCTACACAACAATGAAAACATCATTCTACACATCACTCTGCACAACATTGAAAAAATCACTCTACACATCACTCGACACATCATTGAAAACATCACTCTACACATTACTCAACACAGCATTGAAAACATCACACTACACATCACTCTGCACAACATTGAAAATATCACTCCACACATCACTCTACACAACATTGAAAACATCGCTACACACATCACTTTACGCAACATTGAAAACATCACTCTACACATCACTCTACACAAAATTGAAAACATCATTCTACACATCACACTGCACAACATTGAAAACTTCACCCTGCACATCACTCTGCACAACATTGAAAACATCACTCTACACTTCATTCTACACAACATTGAAAACATCATTCTACACATCACTCGACACAACATTGAATACATCACTCTACACATCACTCTACACAACATTTAAAACATCACTCTACTCATCACTCTGCACAACATTGAAAACATCACTCTACACATCACTCTTCACAACATGGAAAACATCACTCAACACATCACACTACACAACATTGAAAACATTACTGTCCACATCACTCTACACAACATTGAAAAGACTATTCTACACATCATGCTACACAACATTGAAAACATCACTCTACACATCACTCTACACAACATTGAAAACATCACTCTACACATCACTGGACACAACATTGAAAACATCACACTACACATCACTCTACGCAATATTGAAAACATCACTCTACACATCACTCTACAAAACATTGAAAACATCACGCTATATATCACTCGACACAACATTGAAAAGTTCACTCTACACATCACTCTACTCAAGATTGAAAACATCATTCTACACATTACTCTGCACAACATTGAGAACATCACGCTACATATCACTCTACATAACATTGAAAAGTTCACTCTACACATCACTCTACTCAACATTGAAAACATCATTCTACACATTACTCTGCACAACATTGAGAACATCACGCTACATATCACTCTACACAACATTGAAAAGTTCACTCTACACATCACTCTACACAACAATGAAAACATCATTCTACACATCACTCTGCACAACATTGAAAAAATCACTCTACACATCACTCGACACATCATTGAAAACATCACTCTACACATTACTCTACACAGCATTGAAAACATCACTCTACACATCACTCTGCACAACATTGAAAACATCATTCTACACATCACTCTGCACAACATTGAAAACTTCACCCTACACATCACTCTGCACAACATTGAAAACATCACTCTACACTTCATTCTACACAACATTGAAAACATCATTCTACACATCACTCGACACAACATTGAATACATCACTCTGCACATCACTCTACACAACATTTAAAACATCACTCTACTCATCACTCTGCACAACATTGCAAACATCACTCTACACATCACTCTTCACAACATGGAAAACATCACTCAACACATCACACTACACAACATTGAAAACATTACTGTCCACATCACTCTACACAACATTGAAAAGACTATTCTACACATCACGCTACACAACATTGAAAACATCACTCTACACATCACTCTACACAACATTGAAAACATCACTCTACACATCACTGGACACAACATTGAAAACATCACTCTACACATCACTCTACGCAATATTGAAAACACCACTCTACACATCACTCTACAAAACATTGAAAACATCACGCTATATATCACTCTACACAACATTGAAAAGTTCACTCTACACATCACTCTACTCAAGATTGAAAACATCATTCTACACATTACTCTGCACAACATTGAGAACATCACGCTACATATCACTCTACACAACATTGAAAAGTTCACTCTACACATCACTCTACTCAACATTGAAAACATCATTCTGCACATTACTCTGCACAACATTGGGAACATCACGCTACATATCACTCTACACAACATTGAAAAGTTCACTCTACACATCACTCTACACAACAATGAAAACATCATTCTACACATCACTCTGCACAACATTGAAAAAATCACTCTACACATCACTCGACACATCATTGAAAACATCGCTCTACACATTACTCTACACAGCATTGAAAACATCACTCTACACATCACTCTGCACAACATTGAAAATATCACTCCACACATCACTCTACACAACATTGAAAACATCACTCTACACTTCATTCCACACAACATTGAAAACATCATTCTACACATCACTCTACACAACATTGAATACATCACTCTACACGTCACTCTACACAACATTTAAAACATCACTCTACTCATCACTCTGCACAACATTGAAAACATCACTCCACACATCACTCTTCACAACATGGAAAACATCACTCAACACATCACACTACACAACATTGAAAACATTACTGTCCACATCATTCTACACAACATTGAAAGCACTATTCTACACATCACGCTACACAATATTGAAAACATCACTCTACACATCACTCTACACAACATTGAAAACATCACTCTACACATCACATCACTCCACACATCACTCTGCACAACATTGAAAACATCACTCTACATATCACTCTGCACAACGTTGAACACATCACTCTACACATCACTCGAAACACAATTGAAAACATCACTCTGCACATCACTCTACACAACATTGAAAACATCACTCTACACATCACTCGACACAACATTGAAAATATCACTCTACACATCACTCTACCCAATATTGAAAACATCACTCTACACATCACTCTACAAAACATTGAAAACATCACGCTACATATCACTCTACACAACATTGAAAATTTCACTCTACTCATCACTCGACACAACATTGAAATCATCACTCTACACATTACTCTACACAGCATTGAAAACATCACTCTACATATCACTCTGCACAACATTGAAAATATCACCCCACACATCACTCTTCACAACATTGAAAACATCACTCTACACATCACTCTACACAACATTGAATACATCACTCTACACGTCACTCTGCACAACATTGAAAACATCACTCTACACATCACTCTGCACAACATTGAAAAGATCACGACACACATCACTTGACGTAACATTGAAAACATCACTCTCCACATCATTCTGCACAACATTGAAAACATCACTCTGCACATCACTCTACACAACATTGAAAAATTCATTCTACACATCTCTCTACTCAACTTTGAAACATCACTCGACACAATACTCTGCACAACATTGAAAAAGTCACTCTACACATCACTCTACACAACATTGAAAACATCACTCTACACATCAATCTACACAACATTGAAAACATCACTCTACACATCACTCTACACAACATTGAAAATATCATTCTACATATCACTCGACACAACATTGAAAACATCAATCTACACGTCACTCTGCACAACATTGAAAACATCACTCTACACATCACTCTGCACAACATTGAAAACATCACGACACACTTCACTTTACACAACATTGAAAAATTCATTCTACACATCACTCTACTCAACTTTGAAACATCACTCTACACAATACTCTGCACAACATTGAAAAAGTCACTCTACACGTCAGTCTGCACAACATTGAAAACATCACTCTGCACATCACTCTGCACAACATTGAAAACATCACGACACACATCATTTTACATAACATTGAAAACATTTCTATACACAACACTCTACAGAACATTGAAAAAGTCACACTACACATCACTCTACACAACTATGAAAACATCATTCTACACATCACTCTACTCAACTTTGAAACATCACTCTACACAATACTCTGCACAACATTGAAAAAGTCACTCTACACATCACTCTACACAACATTGAAAACATCACTCTACACATCAATCTACACAACATTGAAAACATCACTCTACACATCACTCTACATAACATTGAAAATATCATTCTACACATCACTCGACACAACATTGAATACATCACTCTACACGTCACTCTGCACAACATTGAAAACATCACTCTACACATCACTCTGCACAACATTGAAAACATCACGACACACATCACTTTACATAACATTTAAAACATGACTCTACACAATACTCTACACAACATTGAAAAAGTCACACTACACATCACTCGACACAACTATGAAAACATCACTCTGCACATCAATCTACACAACATTGAAAACATCACTCTACACATCACTCTGCACAACATTGAAAACATCACTCTACATATCACTCTGCACAACATTGAAAAAATCACTCTACACATCACATCACTCTGCACATCACTCGACACAACATTGAAAACATCACTCTACACATCACTCTGCACAACATTGAAAACATCACTCTACACATCACTCTACATAACATTGAAAACATCATTCTACACATCACTCTACACAACATTGAAAACATCACTCTACATATCACTCTACACAACATTGAAAACATCATTCTACACATCACTCCACACAACATTGAATACATCACTCTGCACATCACTCTACACAACATTGCAAACATCGCTCTATACATCACTCTACACGACATTGAATACGTCACTCTACACATCACTCTGCACAACATTGAAAACATCACTCTACACATCACATCACTCCACACATCACTCTGCACAACATTGAAAACATCACTCTACACATCACTCTGCACAACGTTGAAAACATCACTCTACACATCACTCGAAACACAATTGAAAACATCACTCTGCACATCACTCTACACAACATGGAAAACATCACTCTACACATCACTCGACACAACATTGAAAACATCACTCTACACATCACTCTACACAATATTGAAAACATCACTCTACACATCACTCTACACAACATTGAAAACATCATTCTACACATCACACTGCACAACATTGAAAACATCACTCTGCACATAACTCTACATATCACTCGACACAACATTGAAAGCATCACTCTACATATCACTCGAATCAACATTGAAAACATCACTCTACACATCACTCGACACAACATTGAAAATATCACTCTGCACATCACTCTTCACAGCATTGAAAACATCACTCTACACATCACTCTGCACAACATTGAAAATATCACTCCACACATCATTCTACACAACATTGAAAACATCACTCTACACATCACTCTACACAACATTGAAAACTTCACTCTACACATCACTCTGCACAACATTGAAAACATCACTCTACACATCACTCTGCACAACATTGAAAACATCACTCTGCACAACATTGAAAACATCATTCTACACATCATTCTACACAACATTGAATACATCACTCTACACGTCACTCTACACAACATTGAAAACATCACTCTACACATCACTCTAAACAACACTGAAAACATCACTGTACACATCACTCTACTCAACTTTGAAACATCACTCAAAACAACACTCTGCACAACATTGAAAAAGTCACTCTACACATCACTCTACACAACATTGAAAACATCACTCTACACATCAATCTACACAACATTGAAAACATCACTCTACACATCAATATACAAAACATTGAAAACATCACTCTACACATCACTCTACACAACATTGAAAATATCATTCTACACATCACTCGACACAACATTGAATACATCACTCTACACGTCACTCTGCACAACATTGAAAACATCACTCTACACATCACTCTGCACAACATTGAAAACATCACGACACACATCACTTTACATAACATTGGAAACATGACTCTACACATCACTCTACACAACATTGAAAATATCATTCTACACATCACTCGACACAAATATGAAAACATCACTCTGCACAACAATCTACACAACATTGAAAACATCACTCTACACATCACTCTGCACAACATTGAAAACATCACTCTACATATCACTCTGCACAACATTGAAAACATCACTCTACACATCTCATCACTCTGCACATCACTCGACACAACATTGAAAACATCACTCTACACATCACTCTGCACAACATTGAAAACATCACTCTACACATCACTCTACATAACATTGAAAATATCATTCTACACATCACTCGACACAACATTGAAAATATCACTCTACACATCACTCTGCACAACATTGAAAACATCACTCTACACATCACTCTACACAACATTGAAAACATCATTCTACACATCACTCCACACAACATTGAATACATCACTCTGCACATCACTCCACACAACATTAAAAACATCGCTCTATACATCACTCTACACGACATTGAATACGTCACTCTACACATCACACTGCACAACATTGAAAACATCACTCGACACATCACATCACTCCACACATCACTCTGCACAACATTGAAAACATCACTCTACACATCACTCTACACAATTTTGAAAACATCACTCTACACATCACTCTACACAACATTGAAAACATCACTCTGCACATCACTCTACACAACATTGAAAACATCACTTTACACATCACTCTGCACAACATTGAAAACATCATTCTACACATCACTCTGCACAACATTGAAAACATCACTCTGCACATCACTCTACATATCACTCGACACAACATTGAAAACATCACTCTACATATCACTCGACTCAACATTGAAAACATCACTCTACACATCACTCGACACAACATTGAAAACATCACTCTGCACATCACTCTTCACAGCATTGAAAACATCACTCTACACATCACTCTGCACAACATTGAAAATATCACTCCACACATCATTCTACACAACATTGAAAACATCACTCTACACATCACTCTACACAACATTGAAAACTTCACTCTACACATCACTCTGCACAACATTGAAAACATCACTCTACACATCACTCTGCACAACATTGAAAACATCACTCTGCACAACATTGAAAACATCATTCTACACATCATTCTGCACAACATTGAATACATCACTCTACACGTCACTCTACACAACATTGAAAACATCACTCTACACATCACTCTAAACAACACTGAAAACATCACTGTACACATCACTCTACTCAACTTTGAAACATCACTCAAAACAACACTCTGCACAACATTGAAAAAGTCACTCTACACATCACTCTACACAATATTGAAAACATCACTCTACACATCAATCTACACAACATTGAAAACATCACTCTACACATCAATCTACAAAACATTGAAAACATCACTCTACACATCACTCTACACAACATTGAAAATATCATTCTACACATCACTCGACACAACATTGAATACATCACTCTACACGTCACTCTGCACAACATTGAAAACAGCACTCTACACATCACTCTGCACAACATTGAAAACATCACGACACACATCACTTGACATAACATTGAAAACATGACTCTACACAACACTCTACACAACATTGAAAAAGTCACACTACACATCACTCGACACAAATATGAAAACATCACTCTGCACAACAATCTACACAACATTGAAAACATCACTCTACACATCACTCTGCACAACATTGAAAACATCACTCTACATATCACTCTGCACAACATTGAAAACATCACTCTACATATCACTCTGCACAACATTGAAAACATCACTCTACACATCACATCACTCTGCACATCACTCGACACAACATTGAAAACATCACTCTACACATCACTCTGCACAACATTGAAAACATCACTCTACACATCACTCTACATAACATTGAAAACATCATTCTACACATCACTCTACACTACATTGAAAATATCACTCTACACATCACTCGACACAACATTGAAAACATCACTCTACACATCACTCTACACAACATTGAAAACATCATTCTACACATCACTCCACACAACATTGAATACATCACTCTGCACATCACTCCACACAACATAGAAAACATCGCTCTATACATCACTCTACACGACATTGAATACGTCACTCTACACATCACTCTGCACAACATTGAAAACATCACTCTACACATCACATCACTCCACACATCACTCTGCACAGCTTTGAAAACATCACTCTACACATCACTCAACACAATATTGAAAACATCACTCTACATATCACTCTACACAACATTGAAAACATCACTCTGCACATCACTCTACACAACATTGAAAACATCACTCTACACATCACTCTGCACAACATTGAAAACATCATTCTACACATCACTCTGCACAACATTGAAAACATCACTCTGCACATCACTCGACATATCACTCGACACAACATTGAAAACATCAATCTACATATCACTCGACTCAACATTGAAAACATCACTCTACACATCACTCGACACAACATTGAAAACATCACTCTACACATCACTCTTCACAGCATTGAAAACATCACTCTACATATCACTCTGCACAACATTGAAAATATCACTCCACACATCATTCTGCACAACATTGAAAACATCACTCTACACATCACTCTACACCACATTGAAAACTTCACTCTACACATCACTCTGCACAACATTGAAAACATCACTCTACACATCACTCTGCACAACATTGAAAACATCACGACACACATCACTTGACATAACATTGAAAACATGACTCTACACAACACTCTACACAACATTGAAAAAGTCACACTACACATCACTCGACACAAATATGAAAACATCACTCTGCACAACAATCTACACAACATTGAAAACATCACTCTACACATCACTCTGCACAACATTGAAAACATCACTCTACATATCACTCTGCACAACATTGAAAACATAACTCTACATATCACTCTGCACAACATTGAAAACATCACTCTACACATCACATCACTCTGCACATCACTCGACACAACATTGAAAACATCACTCTACACATCACTCTGCACAACATTGAAAACATCACTCTACACATCACTCTACATAACATTGAAAACATCATTCTACACATCACTCTACACTACATTGAAAATATCACTCTACACATCACTCGACACAACATTGAAAACATCACTCTACACATCACTCTACACAACATTGAAAACATCATTCTACACATCACTCCACACAACATTGAATACATCACTCTGCACATCACTCCACACAACATAGAAAACATCGCTCTATACATCACTCTACACGACATTGAATACGTCACTCTACACATCACTCTGCACAACATTGAAAACATCACTCTACACATCACATCACTCCACACATCACTCTGCACAGCTTTGAAAACATCACTCTACACATCACTCAACACAATATTGAAAACATCACTCTACATATCACTCTACACAACATTGAAAACATCACTCTGCACATCACTCTACACAACATTGAAAACATCACTCTACACATCACTCTGCACAACATTGAAAACATCATTCTACACATCACTCTGCACAACATTGAAAACATCACTCTGCACATCACTCGACATATCACTCGACACAACATGGAAAACATCACTCTACATATCACTCGACTCAACATTGAAAACATCACTCTACACATCACTCGACACAACATTGAAAACATCACTCTACACATCACTCTTCACAGCATTGAAAACATCACTCTACATATCACTCTGCACAACATTGAAAATATCACTCCACACATCATTCTGCACAACATTGAAAACATCACTCTACACATCACTCTACACCACATTGAAAACTTCACTCTACACATCACTCTGCACAACATTGAAAACATCACTCTACACATCACTCTGCACAACATTAAAAACATCACTCTACACAACATTGAAAACATCATTCTACACATCATTCTACACAACATTGAATACATCACTCTACACAACATTGAACACATCACTCTACACATCACTCTACACAACACTGAAAACATCACTGTACACATCACTCTACTCAACTTTGAAACATCACTCAAAACAACACTCTGCACAACATTAAAACAGTCACTCTACACATCACTCTACACAAGATTGAAAAGTTCACTCTACACATCACTCTGCACAACATTGAAAACATCACTCTACACATCACTCTGCACAACATTGAAAACATCACTCTACACAACATTGAAAATATCACTCTACACATCAATCTACACAACATTGATAACATCACTCTACACATCAATCTACACAACATTGAAAACATCAATCTACACATCACTCTACACAACATTGAAAATATCATTCTACACATCACTCGACACAACATTGAATACATCACTCTACACGTCACTCTGCACAACATTGAAAACATCACTCTACACATCACTCTGCACAACATTGAAAACATCACTCTACATATCACTCTGCACAACATTGAAAACATCACTCTACACATCACATCACTCCACACATCAGTCTACACAATTTTGAAAACATCACTCTGCACATCACTCTACACAACATTGAAAGCATCACGCTACATATCACTCTACACAACATTGAAAATTTCACTCTACACATCACTCTGCACAACATTGAAAACATCATTCTACACATCACTCTGCACAACATTGAAAACATCACTCTGCACATCACTCTACATATCACTCGACACAACTTTGAAAACATCACGCTGCATATCACTCGACACAACATTGAAAACATCACTCTACACATCACTCGACACAACAATGAAAACATCACTCTACACATCACTCTACACAGCATTGAAAACATCACTCTACACATCACTCTGCACAACATTGAAAATATCACTCCACACATCACTCTACACAACATTGAAAACATCACTCTACACATCACTCTACACAACGTTGAAAACTTCACTCTACACATCACTCTGCACAACATTGAAAACATCACTCTACACATCACTCTGCACAACATTGAAAACATCGCTACAGACATCACTTTACGTAACTTTGAAAACATCACTCTGCACATCACTCTACACAACATTGAAAACATCACTCTGCACATCACTCTACACAACATTGAAAACATCACTCTACACAACATTGAAAACATCATTCTACACATCATTCTACACAACATTGAATACATCACTCTACACGTCACTCTACACAACATTGAAAACATCACTCTACACATCACTCTACACAACACTGAAAACATCACTGTACACATCACTCTACTCAACTTTGAAACATCACTCTACACAACATTGAAAACATAATTCTACACATCATTCTACACAACATTGAATACATCACTCTACACGTCACTCTACACAAAATTGAAAAAGTCACGCTACACATCACTCTACACAACATTGAAAACATCACTTTACACATCAATCTACACAACATTGAAATCATCACTCTGCAAATCACGCTGCACAACATTGAAAACATCACTCTACATATCACTCTGCACAACATTGAAAACATCACTCTACCCATCACATCACGCTACACTTCACTCGACACAACATTGAAAACATCACTCGACACATCACACCGCACAAAATTGAAAACATCACTCTGCACATCACTCTACATAACATTGAAAACATAATTCTACACATCACTCTGCACAACATTGAAAACATCACTCTACACATCACTCTACACAACATTGAAAACATCAATCTACACATCACTCGACACTACATTGAAAACATCATTCTACACATCACTCTACACAACATTGAATACACCACTCTACACATCACTGTACACAACATTGAAAACATCGTTCTACAGATCACTCTTCACAACATTGTAAACATCACTCTACACATTACTCTACACAACATTGAAAACATCGCTATATACATCACTCTGCACAACATTGAATTCTTCACTCTACACATCACTCTGCACAACATTGAAAAAAATCACTCTGCACATCACATCACTCCACACATCACTCTTCACGACATTGAAAGCATCACTCTACACATCACTCTGCACATCATTGAATACATCACTCTACACATCACTCTGCACAACGTTGATAACATCACTCTACACATCACTCGAAACAGAATTGAAAACATCACTCTGCACATCACTCTACACAACATAGAAAACATCACTCTACACATCACTCTACCCAACATTGAAAATATCACTCAACACATCACTCTGCACAACACTGAAAACATCACACTACACATCACTCTCTACAACATTGAAAACATCACTCTACACATCACTCAACACAACATTGAAAACATCATTCTACACATCACTCTACACAACTTTGAATACATCACTCTACACATCACGCGACACAACATTGAAAACATCACTCTACACATCACTCTACACAGCATTGAAAAAAAACTCAACACATCACTCTGCACAACATTGAAAATATCACTCCACACATCATTCTACACAACATTGAAAACATCACACTACACATCACTCTGCACAACATTGAAAACGTCACTCTAAACATCACTCGACACAACACTGAAAACATCATTCTACGCTGCACTCTGCACAATATTGAAACCATCATTCTACACATCACTCTGCACAACATTGAAAACATCGCTCTACAATTCACTATGCACAACATTGAAAACATCATTCTACACATCACTCTACACAACATTGAAAACATCATTCTACTCATCACTCTACACAACATTGAATACATCACTCTACACGTCACTCTACACAACATTGAAAACATCACACTACACATCACTCTGCACAACATTGAAAACATCACTCTACACATCACTCGACACAACACTGAAAACATCACTCTACACATTACTCCACACAACATTGAAAATATCACTCTATGCTGCACTCTGCACAATATTGAAAACATCATTCCACATATCACTCTGCACAGCATTGAAAACATTACTCTGCACCTCACTCTGCACAACATTGAAAACATCACTCTACACATCACTCTGCACAACATGGAAAACATCACTCTACACATCACATCACTCTACACATCACTCGACACATCATTGAAAACATCACTCTACACATCACTCCACACAACATTGTAAACATCACTCTGCACATCACTCTACACAAAATTGAAAACATCACTCTACACATCACTCTACACAACATTGAAAACATCGTTCTACACATTACTCTACACAACATTGAAAACATCATTCTACACATCACTCTACACAACATTGATTACATCACTCTACACGTCACTCTACACAAGACTGAAAATCTCACTTTACACATCACTCCACACAACATTGAAAATATCACTCTACGCTGCACTCTGCACAATATTGAAAACATCATTCCACACATCACTCTGCACAACATAGAAAACATTACTCTGCACATCACTCTGCACAACATTGAAAACATCACTCTACACATCACTCTACACAACATTGAAAACATCACTCTACACATCACTCTACACAACATTGAAAACATCACTCTACACATCATTCTACACAACATTGAAAACTTCACTCTACACATCACTCTGCACAACATTGAATACATCACTCTACACGTCACTCTGCACAACATTGAAAACATCAGTCCACACATCACTCTGCACAACATTGAAAACATCGCTACACACATCACTTTACGTAACATTGAAAACATCACTCTACACATCACTCTACACAACACTGAAAACATCAGTGTACACATCACTCGACTCAACTTTGAAACATCACTCAACACAACACTCTGCACAACATTGAAAAAGTCACTCTACACATCACTCTATAAACAGTGAAAACATCACTCTACACATCAATCTGCACAACATTGAAAAAATTACTCTGCACACCACTCTGCACAACATTGAAAACATCACTCTACATATCACTCTGCACAACATTGAAAACATCACTCTACACATCACATCACTCTACACATCACTCGACACAACATTGAAAACATCACTCTACACATCACTCTACACAACATTGAAAACATCATTCTACACATCACTCTGCACAACATTGAAAACATCATTCTACACATCACTCTACACAACATTGAATACATCACTCTACACGTCACTCTACACAACATTGAAAACATCACTCTACACATCACTCTACACAACATTGAAAACTTTACACCACACATCACTCTGAACAACATTGAAAACATCACTCTACACATCACTCGACACAACACTGAAAACATCACTCTACACATCACTCTACACAACATTGAAAACATCACTCTACACATCACTCTACACAACATTGAAAACATGACTCTACACATCACTCTGCACAACATGGAAAACATCACTCAACACATCACTCTACACAACATTGAAAACATCATTGTCCACATCACTCTACACAACATTGAAAACTCTATTCTACACATCACGCTACACAACATTGAAAACATCACTCTACACATCACTCTACACAACATTGAAAACATCACTCTACACATCACATCACCCCACACATCACTCTACACAACAGTGAAAACATCACTCTACACATCACTCTGCACAACGTTGAACACATCACTCTACACATCGCTCGAAACACAATTGAAAATATCACTCTGCACATCATTCTACACAACATTGAAAACATCACTCTACACATCACTCGACACAACATTGAAAACATCACTCTACACATCACTCTACCCAATATTGAACACATCACTGTACACATCACTCTACACAACATTGAAAACATCACGCAACATATCACTCTACACAACATTGAAAAGTTCACTCTACACATCACTCGACACAACATTGAAAACATCACTCTACACATCACTCTACACAACATTGAAAACTTCACTCTACACATCACTCTGCACAACATTAAAAATATCACTCTGCACATCACTCTACGCAACATTGAAAACATCATTCTACACATCACTCTACACAACATTGAATACATCACTCTACACATCACTCTACACAACATTTAATACATCACTCTACACATCACTCTCCACAACATTGAAAACATCACTCTACACATCACTCTGCACAACATGGAAAAAATCACTCAACACATCACTCTACACAACATTGAAAACATTACTGTCCACATCACTCTACACAACATTGAAAACATCACGCTACATATCACTCTACACAACATTGAAAAGTTCACTCTACACATCACTCTACACAACATTGAAAACATCATTCTACACATCACTCTGCACAACATTGAAAACATCACTCTGCACATGACTCTACACATCACTCGACACAACATTGAAAACATCACTCTACATATCACTCGACACAACATTGAAAACATCACTCTACACATCACTCGACACAACATTGAAAACTTCACTCTACACATCACTCGACACAGCATTGAAAACATCACTCTACACATCACTCTGCACAACATTGAAAATATCACTCCACACATCACCTTAAACAACATTGAAAACATCACTCTACACATCACTCTACACAACGTTGAAAACTTCACTCTACACATCACTCTGCTCAACATTGAAAACATCACTCTACACATCACTCTGCACAACATTGAAAACATCGCTACACACATCACTTTACGTAACTTTGAAAACATCACTCTACACATCACTCTACACAACATTGAAAACATCACTCTGCACATCACTCTACACATCACTCTACACAACATTGAATACATCACTCTACACATCACTCTACACAACATTGAAAACAACATTGAACACATCACTCTACACAACATTGAAAACTTTACACTACACATCACTCTGCACAACATTGAAAACATCACTCTACACATCACTCGACACAACACTGAAAACATCACTCTACACATCACTCTACACAACATTGAAAACATCACTCTACACATCACTCTACACAACATTGAAAACATCAATCTACACATCACTCTGCACAACATGGCAAACATCACTCAACACATCACTCTACACAACATTGAAAACATCATTCTACACATCACTCTACACAACATTGAAAACTCTATTCTACACATCACTCTACACAACATTGAATACATCACTCTACACGTCACTCTACACAACATTGAAAACATCACTCTACATATCACTCTACACAACATTGAAAACTTTACACTACACATCACTCTGCACAACATTGAAAACATCACTCTACACATCACTCGACACAACACTGAAAACATCACTCTACACATCACTCTACACAACATTGAAAACATCACTCTACACATCACTCTACACAACATTGAAAACATCACTCTACACATCACTCTGCACAACATGGAAAACATCACTCAACACATCACTCCACACAACATTGAAAACATCATTGTCCACATCACTCTACACAACATTGAAAACTCTATTCTACACATCACGCTACACAACATTGAAAACATCACTCTACACATCACTCTACACAACATTGAAAACATCACTCTACACATCACATCACTCCACACATCACTCTACACAACAGTGAAAACATCACTCTAAACATCACTCTGCACAACGTTGAACACATCACTCTACACATCGCTCGAAACACAATTGAAAATATCACTCTGCACATCACTCTACACAACATTGAAAACATCACTCTACACATCACTCGACACAACATTGAAAACATCACTCTACACATCACTCTACCCAATATTGAACACATCACTGTACACATCACTCTACACAACATTGAAAACATCACGCTACATATCACTCTACACAACATTGAAAAGTTCACTCTACACATCACTCGACACAACATTGAAAACATCACTCTACACATCACTCTACACAACATTGAAAACTTCACTCTACACATCACTCTGCACAACATTG
Source organism: Pristiophorus japonicus (assembly GCF_044704955.1). Taxonomy (NCBI): domain Eukaryota; kingdom Metazoa; phylum Chordata; class Chondrichthyes; family Pristiophoridae; genus Pristiophorus; species Pristiophorus japonicus. The sequence continues at coordinate 11,343,535 of NC_092005.1, forward strand.
AAAATATCACTCTACACATCACTCTACGCAACATTGAAAACATCATTCTACACATCACTCTACACAACATTTAATACATCACTCTACACATCACTCTACACAACATTGAAAACATCACTCTACACATCACTCTGCACAACATGGAAAACATCACTCAACACATCACTCTACACAACATTGAAAACATCATTCTACACATCACTCTGCACAACATTGAAAACATCACTCTGCACATCACTCTACATATCACTCGACACAACATTGAAAACATCACTCTACATATCACTCTACACAACATTGAAAACATCACTCTACACATCACTCGACACAACATTGAAAACTTCACTCTACACATCACTCGACACAGCATTGAAAACATCACTCGGCACATCACTCTGCACAACATTGAAAATATCACTCCACACGTCACCCTAAACAACATTGAAAACATCACTCTACACATCACTCTACACAACGTTGAAAACTTCACTCTACACATCACTCTGCACAACATTGAAAACATCACTCTTCATATCACTCTGCACAACATTGAAAACATCGCTACACACATCACTTTACGTAACTTTGAAAACATCACTCTACACATCACTCTACACAACATTGAAAACATCACTCTGCACATCACTCGACACAACATTGAACACATCACTCTACACGTCACTCTGCACAACATTGAAAACATCACTCTACACATCACTCTGCACAACATTGAAAAGATCACTACACACATCACTTTACGTAACATTGAAAACATCACTCTCCACATCATTCTGCACAACATTGAAAACATCACCCTGCACATCACTCTACACAACATTGAACACATCACTCTGCACATCACTCTACATAACATTGAAAACATCATTCTACACATCACTCTGCTCAGCTTTGAAACATCACTCTACACAATACTCTGCACAACATTGAAAAAGTCACTCTACACATCACTCTACACAACATTGAAAACATCACTCTACACATCAATCTACACAACATTGAAAACATCACTTTACACATCACTCCACACAACATTGAAAATATCATTCTACACATCACTCGACACAACATTGAATACATCACTCTACACGTCACTCTGCACAACATTGAAAACATCACTCTACACATCACGCTGCACAACATTGAAAACATCACGACACACATCACTTTACATAACATTGAAAACATGACTCTACACAACACTCTACACAACATTGAAAAAGTCACACTACACATCACTCTACACAACTATGAAAACATCACTCTGCACATCACTCTACACAACATTGAAAACATCATTCTACACATCACTCTACACAACATTGAAAAAGTCACTCTACACATCACTTTGCACAACATTGAAAACATCACTCTACAAATCAATCTGCACAACATTGAAAACATCACTCTGCACATCACTCTGCACAACATTGAATACATCACTCTACATATCACTCTGCACAACATTGAATACATCACTCTACACATCACATCACTCTACACATCACTCGACACAACATTGAAAACATCACTCTACACATCACTCCGCACAACATTGAAAACATCACTCTGCACATCACTCTACATAACATTGAAAACATAATTCTACACATCACTCTGCACAACATTGAAAACAGCACTCTACACATCACTCTACACAACATTGAAAACATCACTCTACACATCACTCTACACAACATTGAAAACATCATTCTACACATCACTCTGCACAACATTGAATACATCACTCTACACATCACTCTTCACAACATTGTAAACATGACTCTACACATCAGTCTACACAACATTGAAAACATCGCTCTATACATCACTCTGCACAACATTGAATACATCACTCTACACATCACTCTGCGCAACATTGAAAAAAATCACTCAACACATCACATCACTCCACACATCACTCTTCACGACATTGAAAACATCACTCTACACATCACTCTGCACATCATTGAACACACTACTCTACACATCACTCTGCACAACGTTGAAAACATCACTCTACACATCACTCTGCACAACATTGAAAACATCACTCTACATATCACTCTGCACAACATTGAAAACATCACTCTACATATCACTCTGCACAACATTGAAAACATCACTCTACACATCACATCACTCTGCACATCACTCGACGCAACATTGAAAACATCACTCTACACATCACTCTGCACAACATTGAAAACATCACTCTACACATCACTCTACATAACATTGAAAACATCATTCTACACATCACTCTACACTACATTGAAAATATCACTCTACACATCACTCGACACAACATTGAAAACATCACTCTACACATCACTCTACACAACATTGAAAACATCATTCTACACATCACTCCACACAACATTGAATACATCACTCTGCACATCACTCCACACAACATAGAAAACATCGCTCTATACATCACTCTACACGACATTGAATACGTCACTCTACACATCACTCTGCACAACATTGAAAACATCACTCTACACATCACATCACTCCACACATCACTCTGCACAGCTTTGAAAACATCACTCTACACATCACTCAACACAATATTGAAAACATCACTCTACATATCACTCTACACAACATTGAAAACATCACTCTGCACATCACTCTACACAACATTGAAAACATCACTCTACACATCACTCTGCACAACATTGAAAACATCACTCTGCACATCACTCGACATATCACTCGACACAACATTGAAAACATCACTCTACATATCACTCGACTCAACATTGAAAACATCACTCTACACATCACTCGACACAACATTGAAAACATCACTCTACACATCACTCTTCACAGCATTGAAAACATCACTCTACATATCACTCTGCACAACATTGAAAATATCACTCCACACATCATTCTGCACAACATTGAAAACATCACTCTACACATCACTCTACACCACATTGAAAACTTCACTCTACACATCACTCTGCACAACATTGAAAACATCACTCTACACATCACTCTGCACAACATTGAAAACATCACGACACACATCACTTGACATAACATTGAAAACATGACTCTACACAACACTCTACACAACATTGAAAAAGTCACACTACACATCACTCGACACAAATATGAAAACATCACTCTGCACAACAATCTACACAACATTGAAAACATCACTCCACACATCATTCTACACAACATTGAAAACATCACACTACACATCACTCTGCACAACATTGAAAACGTCACTCAAAACATCACTCGACACAACACTGAAAACATCATTCTACGCTGCACTCTGCACAATATTGAAACCATCATTCTACACATCACTCTGCACAACATTGAAAACATCGCTCTACAATTCACTATGCACAACATTGAAAACATCATTCTACACATCACTCTACACAACATTGAAAACATCATTCTACTCATCACTCTACACAACATTGAATACATCACTCTACACGTCACTCTACACAACATTGAAAACATCACACTACACATCACTCTGCACAACATTGAAAACATCACTCTACACATCACTCGACACAACACTGAAAACATCACTCTACACATTACTCCACACAACATTGAAAATATCACTCTATGCTGCACTCTGCACAATATTGAAAACATCATTCCACATATCACTCTGCACAGCATTGAAAACATTACTCTGCACCTCACTCTGCACAACATTGAAAACATCACTCTACACATCACTCTGCACAACATGGAAAACATCACTCTACACATCACATCACTCTACACATCACTCGACACATCATTGAAAACATCACTCTACACATCACTCCACACAACATTGTAAACATCACTCTGCACATCACTCTACACAAAATTGAAAACATCACTCTACACATCACTCTACACAACATTGAAAACATCGTTCTACACATTACTCTACACAACATTGAAAACATCATTCTACACATCACTCTACACAACATTGATTACATCACTCTACACGTCACTCTACACAAGACTGAAAATCTCACTTTACACATCACTCCACACAACATTGAAAATATCACTCTACGCTGCACTCTGCACAATATTGAAAACATCATTCCACACATCACTCTGCACAACATAGAAAACATTACTCTGCACATCACTCTGCACAACATTGAAAACATCACTCTACACATCACTCTACACAACATTGAAAACATCACTCTACACATCACTCTACACAACATTGAAAACATCACTCTACACATCATTCTACACAACATTGAAAACTTCACTCTACACATCACTCTGCACAACATTGAATACATCACTCTACACGTCACTCTGCACAACATTGAAAACATCAGTCCACACATCACTCTGCACAACATTGAAAACATCGCTACACACATCACTTTACGTAACATTGAAAACATCACTCCACACATCACTCTACACAACACTGAAAACATCAGTGTACACATCACTCGACTCAACTTTGAAACATCACTCAACACAACACTCTGCACAACATTGAAAAAGTCACTCTACACATCACTCTATAAACATTGAAAACATCACTCTACACATCAATCTGCACAACATTGAAAAAATTACTCTGCACACCACTCTGCACAACATTGAAAACATCACTCTACATATCACTCTGCACACCATTGAAAACATCACTCTACACATCACATCACTCTACACATCACTCGACACAACATTGAAAACATCACTCTACACATCACTCTACACAACATTGAAAACATCATTCTACACATCACTCTGCACAACATTGAAAACATCATTCTACACATCACTCTACACAACATTGAATACATCACTCTACACGTCACTCTACACAACATTGAAAACATCACTCTACACATCACTCTACACAACATTGAAAACTTTACACCACACATCACTCTGAACAACATTGAAAACATCACTCTACACATCACTCGACACAACACTGAAAACATCACTCTACACATCACTCTACACAACATTGAAAACATCACTCTACACATCACTCTACACAACATTGAAAACATGACTCTACACATCACTCTGCACAACATGGAAAACATCACTCAACACATCACTCTACACAACATTGAAAACATCATTGTCCACATCACTCTACACAACATTGAAAACTCTATTCTACACATCACGCTACACAACATTGAAAACATCACTCTACACATCACTCTACACAACATTGAAAACATCACTCTACACATCACATCACCCCACACATCACTCTACACAACAGTGAAAACATCACTCTACACATCACTCTGCACAACGTTGAACACATCACTCTACACATCGCTCGAAACACAATTGAAAATATCACTCTGCACATCATTCTACACAACATTGAAAACATCACTCTACACATCACTCGACACAACATTGAAAACATCACTCTACACATCACTCTACCCAATATTGAACACATCACTGTACACATCACTCTACACAACATTGAAAACATCACGCAACATATCACTCTACACAACATTGAAAAGTTCACTCTACACATCACTCGACACAACATTGAAAACATCACTCTACACATCACTCTACACAACATTGAAAACTTCACTCTACACATCACTCTGCACAACATTGAAAATATCACTCTGCACATCACTCTACGCAACATTGAAAACATCATTCTACACATCACTCTACACAACATTGAATACATCACTCTACACATCACTCTACACAACATTTAATACATCACTCTACACATCACTCTCCACAACATTGAAAACATCACTCTACACATCACTCTGCACAACATGGAAAAAATCACTCAACACATCACTCTACACAACATTGAAAACATTACTGTCCACATCACTCTACACAACATTGAAAACATCACGCTACATATCACTCTACACAACATTGAAAAGTTCACTCTACACATCACTCTACACAACATTGAAAACATCATTCTACACATCACTCTGCACAACATTGAAAACATCACTCTGCACATGACTCTACATATCACTCGACACAACATTGAAAACATCACTCTACATATCACTCGACACAACATTGAAAACATCACTCTACACATCACTCGACACAACATTGAAAACTTCACTCTACACATCACTCGACACAGCATTGAAAACATCACTCTACACATCACTCTGCACAACATTGAAAATATCACTCCACACATCACCTTAAACAACATTGAAAACATCACTCTACACATCACTCTACACAACGTTGAAAACTTCACTCTACACATCACTCTGCTCAACATTGAAAACATCACTCTACACATCACTCTGCACAACATTGAAAACATCGCTACACACATCACTTTACGTAACTTTGAAAACATCACTCTACACATCACTCTACACAACATTGAAAACATCACTCTGCACATCACTCTACACATCACTCTACACAACATTGAATACATCACTCTACACACCACTCTACACAACATTGAAAACAACATTGAACACATCACTCTACACAACACTGAAAACATCACTCTACACATCACTCTACACAACATTGAAAACATCACTCTACACATCACTCTACACAACATTGAAAACATCAATCTACACATCACTCTGCACAACATGGCAAACATCACTCAACACATCACTCTACACAACATTGAAAACATCATTCTACACATCACTCTACACAACATTGAAAACTCTATTCTACACATCACTCTACACAACATTGAATACATCACTCTACACGTCACTCTACACAACATTGAAAACATCACTCTACATATCACTCTACACAACATTGAAAACTTTACACTACACATCACTCTGCACAACATTGAAAACATCACTCTACACATCACTCGACACAACACTGAAAGCATCACTCTACACATCACTCTACACAACATTGAAAACATCACTCTACACATCACTCTACACAACATTGAAAACATCACTCTACACATCACTCTGCACAACATGGAAAACATCACTCAACACATCACTCCACACAACATTGAAAACATCATTGTCCACATCACTCTACACAACATTGAAAACTCTATTCTACACATCACGCTACACAACATTGAAAACATCACTCTACACATCACTCTACACAACATTGAAAACATCACTCTACACATCACATCACTCCACACATCACTCTACACAACAGTGAAAACATCACTCTGAACATCACTCTGCACAACGTTGAACACATCACTCTACACATCGCTCGAAACACAATTGAAAATATCACTCTGCACATCACTCTACACAACATTGAAAACATCACTCTACACATCACTCGACACAACATTGAAAACATCACTCTACACATCACTCTACCCAATATTGAACACATCACTGTACACATCACTCTACACAACATTGAAAACATCACGCTACATATCACTCTACACAACATTGAAAAGTTCACTCTACACATCACTCGACACAACATTGAAAACATCACTCTACACATCACTCTACACAACATTGAAAACTTCACTCAACACATCACTCTGCACAACATTGAAAATATCACTCTACTCATCACTCTACGCAACATTGAAAACATCATTCTACACATCACTCTACACAACATTTAATACATCACTCTACACATCACTCTACACAACATTGAAAACATCACTCTACACATCACTCTGCACAACATGGAAAACATCACTCAACACATCACTCTACACAACATTGAAAACATCATTCTACACATCACTCTGCACAACATTGAAAACATCACTCTGCACATCACTCTACATATCACTCGACACAACATTGAAAACATCACTCTACATATCACTCTACACAACATTGAAAACATCACTCTACACATCACTCGACACAACATTGAAAACTTCACTCTACACATCACTCGACACAGCATTGAAAACATCACTCGGCACATCACTCTGCACAACATTGAAAATATCACTCCACACGTCACCCTAAACAACATTGAAAACATCACTCTACACATCACTCTACACAACGTTGAAAACTTCACTCTACACATCACTCTGCACAACATTGAAAACATCACTCTTCATATCACTCTGCACAACATTGAAAACATCGCTACACACATCACTTTACGTAACTTTGAAAACATCACTCTACACATCACTCTACACAACATTGAAAACATCACTCTGCACATCACTCGACACAACATTGAACACATCACTCTACACATCACTCTGCACAACATTGAAAACATCTCTCTACACATCACTCTGCACAACATTGAAAAGATCACTACACACATCACTTTACGTAACATTGAAAACATCACTCTCCACATCATTCTGCACAACATTGAAAACATCACCCTGCACATCACTCTACACAACATTGAACACATCACTCTGCACATCACTCTACATAACATTGAAAACATCATTCTACACATCACTCTGCTCAGCTTTGAAACATCACTCTACACAATACTCTGCACAACATTGAAAAAGTCACTCTACACATCACTCTACACAACATTGAAAACATCACTCTACACATCAATCTACACAACATTGAAAACATCACTTTACACATCACTCCACACAACATTGAAAATATCATTCTACACATCACTCGACACAACATTGAATACATCACTCTACACGTCACTCTGCACAACATTGAAAACATCACTCTACACATCACGCTGCACAACATTGAAAACATCACGACACACATCACTTTACATAACATTGAAAACATGACTCTACACAACACTCTACACAACATTGAAAAAGTCACACTACACATCACTCTACACAACTATGAAAACATCACTCTGCACATCACTCTACACAACATTGAAAAAGTCACTCTACACATCACTTTGCACAACATTGAAAACATCACTCTACAAATCAATCTGCACAACATTGAAAACATCACTCTGCACATCACTCTGCACAACATTGAATACATCACTCTACATATCACTCTGCACAACATTGAATACATCACTCTACACATCACATCACTCTACACATCACTCGACACAACATTGAAAACATCACTCTACACATCACTCCGCACAACATTGAAAACATCACTCTGCACATCACTCTACATAACATTGAAAACATAATTCTAAACATCACTCTGCACAACATTGAAAACAGCACTCTACACATCACTCTACACAACATTGAAAACATCACTCTACACATCACTCTACACAACATTGAAAACATCATTCTACACATCACTCTGCACAACATTGAATACATCACTCTACACATCACTCTTCACAACATTGTAAACATGACTCTACACATCAGTCTACACAACATTGAAAACATCGCTCTATACATCACTCTGCACAACATTGAATACATCACTCTACACATCACTCTGCGCAACATTGAAAAAAATCACTCAACACATCACATCACTCCACACATCACTCTTCACGACATTGAAAACATCACTCTACACATCACTCTGCACATCATTGAACACACTACTCTACACATCACTCTGCACAACGTTGAAAACATCACTCTACACATCACTCTGCACAACATTGAAAACAGCACTCTACACATCACTCTACACAACATTGAAAACATCACTCTACACATCACTCTGCACAACATTGAATACATCACTCTACACATCACTCTGCACAACATTGAAAACATCACACTACACATCACTCTTCACAACATTGTAAACATCACTCTACACATCAGTCTACACAACATTGAAAACATCGCTCTATACATCACTCTGCACAACATTGAATACATCACTCTACACATCACTCTGCGCAACATTGAAAAAAATCACTCTACACATCACATCACTCCACACATCACTCTTCACGACATTGAAAACATCACTCTACACATCACTCCGCACAACATTGAAAACATCACTCTGCACATCACTCTACATAACATTGAAAACATAATTCTACACATCACTCTGCACAACATTGAAAACAGCACTCTACACATCACTCTACACAACATTGAAAACATCACTCTACACATCACTCTACACAACATTGAAAACATCATTCTACACATCACTCTGCACAACATTGAATACATCACTCTACACATCACTCTGCACAACATTGAAAACATCACACTACACATCACTCTTCACAACATTGTAAACATCACTCTACACATCAGTCTACACAACATTGAAAACATCGCTCTATACATCACTCTGCACAACATTGAATACATCACTCTACACATCACTCTGCGCAACATTGAAAAAAATCACTCTACACATCACATCACTCCACACATCACTCTTCACGACATTGAAAACCTCACTCTACACATCACTCTGCACATCATTGAACACACTACTCTACACATCACTCTGCACAACGTTGAAAACATCACTCTACACATCACTCGACACAACACTGAAAACATCACTCTACACATCACTCTACACAACATTGAAAACATCATTCTACACATTACTCTACACAACATTGAAAACATCATTCTACACATCACTCTACACAACATTGATTACATCACTCTACACGTCACTCTACACAACATTGAAAACATCACTCTACACATCACTCTACACAACATTGTAAACATCACACTACACATCACTCTGCACAACATTGAAAACATCACTCTACACATCACTCGACACAAGACTGAAAACCTCACTTTACACATCACTCCACACAACATTGAAAATATCACTCTACGCTGCACTCTGCACAATATTGAAAACATTATTCCACACATCACTCTGCACAACATAGAAAACATTACTCTGCACATCACTCTGCACAACATTGAAAACATCACTCTACACATCACTCTACACAACATTGAAAACATCACTCTACACATCACTCCACACAACATTGAAAACTTCACTCTACACATCACTCTGCACAACATTGAATACATCACTCTACACGTCACTCTGCACAACATTGAAAACATCAGTCCACACATCACTCTGCACAACATTGAAAACATCATTCTACACATCACTCTACACAACATTGAATACATCACTCTACACGTCACTCTGCACAACATTGAAAACATCACTCTACACATCACTCTACACAACATTGAAAACATCATTCTACACATCACTCTACACAACATTGAATACATCACTCTACACGTCACTCTGCACAACATTGAAAACATCACTCTACACATCACTCTACACAACACTGAAAACATCAGTGTACACATCACTCGACTCAACTTTGAAACATCACTCAACACAACACTCTGCACAACATTGAAAAAGTCACTAAACACATCACTCTATAAACATTGAAAACATCACTCTGCACACCACTCTGCACAACATTGAAAACATCACTCTACATATCACTCTGCACAACATTGAAAACATCACTCTGCACATCACATCACTCTACACATCAGTCGACACAACATTGAAAACATCACTCTACACATCACTCTACACAACATTGAAAACATCACTCTACACATCACTCTACACAAGATTGAAAACATCATTCTGCACATCACTCTACACAACATTGAAAACATCATTCTACACATCACTCTACACAACATTGAATACATCACTCTACACGTCACTCTACACAACATTGAAAACATCACTCTGCACATCACTCTACACAACATTGAAAACTTTACACTACACATCACTCTGCACAACATTGAAAACATCACTCTGCACATCACTCGACACAACACTGAAAACATCACTCTACACATCACTCTACACAACATTGAAAACATCACTCTACACATCACTCTGCACAACATGGAAAACATCACTCAACACATCACTCGACACAACATTGAAAACATCATTTTCCACATCACTCTACACAACATTGAAAACTCTATTCTACACATCACGCTACACAACATTGAAAACATCACTCTACACATCACTCTACACAACATTGAAAACATCACTCTACACATCACATCACCCCACACATCACTCTACACAACAGTGAAAACATCACTCTACACATCACTCTGCACAACGTTGAACACATCACTCTACACATCGCTCGAAACACAATTGAAAATATCACTCTGCACATCACTCTACACAACATTGAAAACATCACTCTACACATCACTCTATAAACATTGAAAACATCACTCTACACATCACATCACTCTACACATCACTCTACACAACATTGAAAACATCACGCTACATATCACTCTACACAACATTGAAAAGTTCACTCTACACTTCACTCGACACAACATTGAAAACATCACTCTGCAGATCACTCTACACAACATTGAAAACTTCACTCTACACATCACTCTGCACAACATTGAAAATATCACTCTACACATCACTCTACGCAACATTGAAAACATCATTCTACACATCACTCTACACAACATTGAATACATCACTCTACACAACATTTAATACATCACTATACACATCAGTCTACACAACATTGAAAACATCACTCTACACATCATTCTGCACACCATGGAAAACATCACTCAACACATCACTCTACACAACATTGAAAACATTACTGTCCACATCACTCTACACAACATTGAAAACATCACGCTACATATCACTCTACACAACATTGAAAAGTTCACTCTACACATCACTCTACACAACATTGAAAACATCATTCTCCACATCACTCTGCACAACATTGAAAACATCACTCTGCACATCACTCTGCATATCACTCGACACAACATTGAAAACATCACTCTACATATCACTCGACACAACATTGAAAACATCACTCTACACATCACTCGACACAACATTGACAACTTCACTCTACACATCACTCGACACAGAATTGAAAACATCACTCTACACATCACTCTGCACAACATTGAAAATATCACTGCACACATCACCCTAAACAACATTGAAAACATCACTCTACACATCACTCTAAACAACGTTGAAAACTTCACTCTACACATCACTCTGTACAACATTGAAAACATCACTCTACACATCACTCTGCACAACATTGAAAACATCGCTACACACATCACTTTACGTAACTTTGAAAACATCACTCTACACATCACTCTACACAACATTGAAAACATCACTCTGCACATCACTCTACACATCACTCTACACAACATTGAATACATCACTCTACACATCACTCTACACAACATTGAAAACAACATTGAACACATCACTCTACACAACATTGAAAACTTTACACTACACATCACTCTGCACAACATTGAAAACATCACTCTACACATCACTCGACACAACACTGAAAACATCACTCTACACATCACTCTACACAACATTGAAAACATCAATCTACACATCACTCTGCACAACATGGCAAACATCACTCAACACATCACTCTACACAACATTGAAAACATCATTCTACACATCACTCTACACAACATTGAAAACTCTATTCTACACATCACTCTACACAACATTGAATACATCACTCTACACGTCACTCTACACAACATTGAAAACATCACTCTACATATCACTCTACACAACATTGAAAACTTTACACTACACATCACTCTGCACAACATTGAAAACATCACTCTACACATCACTCGACACAACACTGAAAACATCACTCTACACATCACTCTACACAACATTGAAAACATCACTCTACACATCACTCTACACAACATTGAAAACATCACTCTACACATCACTCTGCACAACATGGAAAACATCACTCAACACATCACTCCACACAACATTGAAAACATCATTGTCCACATCACTCTACACAACATTGAAAACTCTATTCTACACATCACGCTACACAACATTGAAAAAATCACTCTACACATCACTCTACACAACATTGAAAACATCACTCTACACATCACATCACTCCACACATCACTCTACACAACAGTGAAAACATCACTCTAAACATCACTCTGCACAACTTTGAACACATCACTCTACACATCGCTCGAAACACAATTGAAAATATCACTCTGCACATCACTCTACACAACATTGAAAACATCACTCTGCACATCACTCGACACAACATTGAAAACATCACTCTACACATCACTCTACCCAATATTGAACACATCACTGTACACATCACTCTACACAACATTGAAAACATCACGCTACATATCACTCTACACAACATTGAAAAGTTCACTCTACACATCACTCGACACAACATTGAAAAAAACACTCTACACATCACTCTACACAACATTGAAAACTTCACTCTACACATCACTCTGCACAACATGGAAAACATCACTCAACACATCACTCTACACAACATTGAAAACATCATTCTACACATCACTCTGCACAACATTGAAAACATCACTCTGCACATCACTCTACATATCACTCGACACAACATTGAAAACATCACTCTACATATCACTCTACACCACATTGAAAACATCACTCTACACATCACTCGACACAGCATTGAAAACATCACTCGGCACATCACTCTGCACAACATTGAAAATATCACTCCACACGTCACCCTAAACAACATTGAAAACATCACTCTACACATCACTCTACACAACGTTGAAAACTTCACTCTACACATCACTCTGCACAACATTGAAAACATCACTCTACATATCACTCTGCACAACATTGAAAACATCGCTACACACATCACTTTACGTAACTTTGAAAACATCACTCTACACATCACTCTACACAACATTGAAAACATCACTCTGCACATCACTCGACACAACATTGAACACATCACTCTACACGTCACTCTGCACAACATTGAAAACATCACTCTACACATCACTCTGCACAACATTGAAAAGATCACTACACACATCACTTTACGTAACATTGAAAACATCACTCTCCACATCATTCTGCACAACATTGAAAACATCACCCTGCACATCACTCTACACAACATTGAACACATCACTCTGCACATCACTCTACATAACATTGAAAACATCATTCTACACATCACTCTGCTCAGCTTTGAAACATCACTCTACACAATACTCTGCACAACATTGAAAAAGTCACTCTACACATCACTCTACACAACATTGAAAACTTCACTCTACACATCAATCTACACAACATTGAAAACATCACTTTACACATCACTCCACACAACATTGAAAATATCATTCTACACATCACTCGACACAACATTGAATACATCACTCTACACGTCACTCTGCACAACATTGAAAACATCACTCTACACATCACGCTGCACAACATTGAAAACATCACGACACACATCACTTTACATAACATTGAAAACATGACTCTACACAACACTCTACACAACATTGAAAAAATCACACTACACATCACTCTACACAACTATGAAAACATCACTCTGCACATCACTCTACACAACATTGAAAACATCATTCTACACATCACTCTACACAACATTGAAAAAGTCACTCTACACATCACTTTGCACAACATTGAAAACATCACTCTACAAATCAATCTGCACAACATTGAAAACATCACTCTGCACATCACTCTGCACAACATTGAATACATCACTCTACATATCACTCTGCACAACATTGAATACATCACTCTACACATCACATCACTCTACACATCACTCGACACAACATTGAAAACATCACTCTACACATCACTCCGCACAACATTGAAAACATCACTCTGCACATCACTCTACATAACATTGAAAACATAATTCTACACATCACTCTGCACAACATTGAAAACAGCACTCTACACATCACTCTACACAACATTGAAAACATCACTCTACACATCACTCTACACAACATTGAAAACATCATTCTACACATCACTCTGCACAACATTGAATACATCACTCTACATATCACTCTTCACAACATTGTAAACATGATTCTACACATCAGTCTACACAACATTGAAAACATCGCTCTATACATCACTCTGCACAACATTGAATACATCACTCTACACATCACTCTGCGCAACATTGAAAAAAATCACTCAACACATCACATCACTCCACACATCACTCTTCACGACATTGAAAACATCACTCTACACATCACTCTGCACATCATTGAACACACTACTCTACACATCACTCTGCACAACGTTGAAAACATCACTCTACACATCACTCTGCACAACATTGAAAACAGCACTCTACACATCACTCTACACAACATTGAAAACATCACTCTACACATCACTCTGCACAACATTGAATACATCACTCTACACATCACTCTGCACAACATTGAAAACATCACACTACACATCACTCTTCACAACATTGTAAACATCACTCTACACATCAGTCTACACAACATTGAAAACATCGCTCTATACATCACTCTGCACAACATTGAATACATCACTCTACACATCACTCTGCGCAACATTGAAAAAAATCACTCTACACATCACATCACTCCACACATCACTCTTCACGACATTGAAAACATCACTCTACACATCACTCCGCACAACATTGAAAACATCACTCTGCACATCACTCTACATAACATTGAAAACATAATTCTACACATCACTCTGCACAACATTGAAAACAGCACTCTACACATCACTCTACACAACATTGAAAACATCACTCTACACATCACTCTACACAACATTGAAAACATCATTCTACACATCACTCTGCACAACATTGAATACATCACTCTACACATCACTCTGCACAACATTGAAAACATCACACTACACATCACTCTTCACAACATTGTAAACATCACTCTACACATCAGTCTACACAACATTGAAAACATCGCTCTATACATCACTCTGCACAACATTGAATACATCACTCTACACATCACTCTGCGCAACATTGAAAAAAATCACTCTACACATCACATCACTCCACACATCACTCTTCACGACATTGAAAACCTCACTCTACACATCACTCTGCACATCATTGAACACACTACTCTACACATCACTCTGCACAACGTTGAAAACATCACTCTACACATCACTCGACACAACACTGAAAACATCACTCTACACATCACTCTACACAACATTGAAAACATCATTCTACATATTACTCTACACAACATTGAAAACATCATTCTACACATCACTCTACACAACATTGATTACATCACTCTACACGTCACTCTACACAACATTGAAAACATCACTCTACACATCACTCTACACAACATTGAAAACATCACACTACACATCACTCTGCATAACATTGAAAACATCACTCTACACATCACTCGACACAAGACTGAAAACCTCACTTTACACATCACTCCACACAACATTGAAAATATCACTCTACGCTGCACTCTGCACAATATTGAAAACATTATTCCACACATCACTCTGCACAACATAGAAAACATTACTCTGCACATCACTCTGCACAACATTGAAAACATCACTCTACACATCACTCTACACAACATTGAAATCATCACTCTACACATCACTCCACACAACATTGAAAACTTCACTCTACACATCACTCTGCACAACATTGAATACATCACTCTACACGTCACTCTGCACAACATTGAAAACATCAGTCCACACATCACTCTGCACAACATTGAAAACATCATTCTACACATCACTCTACACAACATTGAATACATCACTCTACACGTCACTCTGCACAACATTGAAAACATCACTCTACACATCACTCTACACAACATTGAAAACATCATTCTACACATCACTCTACACAACATTGAATACATCACTCTACACGTCACTCTGCACAACATTGAAAACATCACTCTACACATCACTCTACACAACACTGAAAACATCAGTGTACACATCACTCGACTCAACTTTGAAACATCACTCAACACAACACTGCACAACATTGAAAACGTCACTCTACACATCACTCTATAAACATTGAAAACATCACTCTGCACACCACTCTGCACAACATTGAAAACATCACTCTACATATCACTCTGCACAACATTGAAAACATCACTCTGCACACCACATCACTCTACACATCAGTCGACACAACATTGAAAACATCACTCTACACATCACTCTACACAACATTGAAAACATCACTCTACACATCACTCTACACAAGATTGAAAACATCATTCTGCACATCACTCTACACAACATTGAAAACATCATTCTACACATCACTCTACACAACATTGAATACATCACTCTACACGTCACTCTACACAACATTGAAAACATCACTCTGCACATCACTCTACACAACATTGAAAACTTTACACTACACATCACTCTGCAAACATTGAAAACATCACTCTGCACATCACTCGACACAACACTGAAAACATCACTCTACACATCACTCTACACAACATTGAAAACATCACTCTACACATCACTCTGCACAACATGGAAAACATCACTCAACACATCACTCGACACAACATTGAAAACATCATTTTCCACATCACTCTACACAACATTGAAAACTCTATTCTACACATCACGCTACACAACATTGAAAACATCACTCTACACATCACTCTACACAACATTGAAAACATCACTCTACACATCACATCACCCCACACATCACTCTACACAACAGTGAAAACATCACTCTACACATCACTCTGCACAACGTTGAACACATCACTCTATACATCGCTCGAAACACAATTGAAAATATCACTCTGCACATCACTCTACACAACATTGAAAACATCACTCTACACATCACTCTATAAACATTGAAAACATCACTCTACACATCACATCACTCTACACATCACTCTACACAACATTGAAAACATCACGCTACATATCACTCTACACAACATTGAAAACTTCACTCTACACATCACTCGACACAACATTGAAAACATCACTCTGCAGATCACTCTACACAACATTGAAAACTTCACTCTACACATCACTCTGCACAACATTGAAAATATCACTCTACACATCACTCTACGCAACATTGAAAACATCGCTCTATACATCACTCTGCACAACATTGAATACATCACTCTACACATCACTCTGCGCAACATTGAAAAAAATCACTCAACACATCACATCACTCCACACATCACTCTTCACGACATTGAAAACATCACTCTACACATCACTCTGCACATCATTGAACACACTACTCTACACATCACTCTGCACAACGTTGAAAACATCACTCTACACATCACTCTGCACAACATTGAAAACAGCACTCTACACATCACTCTACACAACATTGAAAACATCACTCTACACATCACTCTGCACAACATTGAATACATCACTCTACACATCACTCTGCACAACATTGAAAACATCACACTACACATCACTCTTCACAACATTGTAAACATCACTCTACACATCAGTCTACACAACATTGAAAACATCGCTCTATACATCACTCTGCACAACATTGAATACATCACTCTACACATCACTCTGCGCAACATTGAAAAAAATCACTCTACACATCACATCACTCCACACATCACTCTTCACGACATTGAAAACATCACTCTACACATCACTCCGCACAACATTGAAAACATCACTCTGCACATCACTCTACATAACATTGAAAACATAATTCTACACATCACTCTGCACAACATTGAAAACAGCACTCTACACATCACTCTACACAACATTGAAAACATCACTCTACACATCACTCTACACAACATTGAAAACATCATTCTACACATCACTCTGCACAACATTGAATACATCACTCTACACATCACTCTGCACAACATTGAAAACATCACACTACACATCACTCTTCACAACATTGTAAACATCACTCTACACATCAGTCTACACAACATTGAAAACATCGCTCTATACATCACTCTGCACAACATTGAATACATCACTCTACACATCACTCTGCGCAACATTGAAAAAAATCACTCTACACATCACATCACTCCACACATCACTCTTCACGACATTGAAAACCTCACTCTACACATCACTCTGCACATCATTGAACACACTACTCTACACATCACTCTGCACAACGTTGAAAACATCACTCTACACATCACTCGACACAACACTGAAAACATCACTCTACACATCACTCTACACAACATTGAAAACATCATTCTACATATTACTCTACACAACATTGAAAACATCATTCTACACATCACTCTACACAACATTGATTACATCACTCTACACGTCACTCTACACAACATTGAAAACATCACTCTACACATCACTCTACACAACATTGAAAACATCACACTACACATCACTCTGCACAACATTGAAAACATCACTCTACACATCACTCGACACAAGACTGAAAACCTCACTTTACACATCACTCCACACAACATTGAAAATATCACTCTACGCTGCACTCTGCACAATATTGAAAACATTATTCCACACATCACTCTGCACAACATAGAAAACATTACTCTGCACATCACTCTGCACAACATTGAAAACATCACTCTACACATCACTCTACACAACATTGAAATCATCACTCTACACATCACTCCACACAACATTGAAAACTTCACTCTACACATCACTCTGCACAACATTGAATACATCACTCTACACATCACTCTGCGCAACATTGAAAAAAATCACTCTACACATCACATCACTCCACACATCACTCTTCACGACATTGAAAACATCACTCTACACATCACTCCGCACAACATTGAAAACATCACTCTGCACATCACTCTACATAACATTGAAAACATAATTCTACACATCACTCTGCACAACATTGAAAACAGCACTCTACACATCACTCTACACAACATTGAAAACATCACTCTACACATCACTCTACACAACATTGAAAACATCATTCTACACATCACTCTGCACAACATTGAATACATCACTCTACACATCACTCTGCACAACATTGAAAACATCACACTACACATCACTCTTCACAACATTGTAAACATCACTCTACACATCAGTCTACACAACATTGAAAACATCGCTCTATACATCACTCTGCACAACATTGAATACATCACTCTACACATCACTCTGCGCAACATTGAAAAAAATCACTCTACACATCACATCACTCCACACATCACTCTTCACGACATTGAAAACCTCACTCTACACATCACTCTGCACATCATTGAACACACTACTCTACACATCACTCTGCACAACGTTGAAAACATCACTCTACACATCACTCGACACAACACTGAAAACATCACTCTACACATCACTCTACACAACATTGAAAACATCATTCTACATATTACTCTACACAACATTGAAAACATCATTCTACACATCACTCTACACAACATTGATTACATCACTCTACACGTCACTCTACACAACATTGAAAACATCACTCTACACATCACTCTACACAACATTGAAAACATCACACTACACATCACTCTGCACAACATTGAAAACATCACTCTACACATCACTCGACACAAGACTGAAAACCTCACTTTACACATCACTCCACACAACATTGAAAATATCACTCTACGCTGCACTCTGCACAATATTGAAAACATTATTCCACACATCACTCTGCACAACATAGAAAACATTACTCTGCACATCACTCTGCACAACATTGAAAACATCACTCTACACATCACTCTACACAACATTGAAATCATCACTCTACACATCACTCCACACAACATTGAAAACTTCACTCTACACATCACTCTGCACAACATTGAATACATCACTCTACACGTCACTCTGCACAACATTGAAAACATCAGTCCACACATCACTCTGCACAACATTGAAAACATCATTCTACACATCACTCTACACAACATTGAATACATCACTCTACACGTCACTCTGCACAACATTGAAAACATCACTCTACACATCACTCTACACAACATTGAAAACATCATTCTACACATCACTCTACACAACATTGAATACATCACTCTACACGTCACTCTGCACAACATTGAAAACATCACTCTACACATCACTCTACACAACACTGAAAACATCAGTGTACACATCACTCGACTCAACTTTGAAACATCACTCAACACAACACTGCACAACATTGAAAACGTCACTCTACACATCACTCTATAAACATTGAAAACATCACTCTGCACACCACTCTGCACAACATTGAAAACATCACTCTACATATCACTCTGCACAACATTGAAAACATCACTTTGCACACCACATCACTCTACACATCAGTCGACACAACATTGAAAACATCACTCTACACATCACTCTACACAACATTGAAAACATCACTCTACACATCACTCTACACAAGATTGAAAACATCATTCTGCACATCACTCTACACAACATTGAAAACATCATTCTACACATCACTCTACACAACATTGAATACATCACTCTACACGTCACTCTACACAACATTGAAACCATCACTCTGCACATCACTCTACACAACATTGAAAACTTTACACTACACATCACTCTGCAAACATTGAAAACATCACTCTGCACATCACTCGACACAACACTGAAAACATCACTCTACACATCACTCTACACAACATTGAAAACATCACTCTACACATCACTCTGCACAACATGGAAAACATCACTCAACACATCACTCGACACAACATTGAAAACATCATTTTCCACATCACTCTACACAACATTGAAAACTCTATTCTACACATCACGCTACACAACATTGAAAACATCACTCTACACATCACTCTACACAACATTGAAAACATCACTCTACACATCACATCACCCCACACATCACTCTACACAACAGTGAAAACATCACTCTACACATCACTCTGCACAACGTTGAACACATCACTCTATACATCGCTCGAAACACAATTGAAAATATCACTCTGCACATCACTCTACACAACATTGAAAACATCACTCTACACATCACTCTATAAACATTGAAAACATCACTCTACACATCACATCACTCTACACATCACTCTACACAACATTGAAAACATCACGCTACATATCACTCTACACAACATTGAAAACTTCACTCTACACATCACTCGACACAACATTGAAAACATCACTCTGCAGATCACTCTACACAACATTGAAAACTTCACTCTACACATCACTCTGCACAACATTGAAAATATCACTCTACACATCACTCTACGCAACATTGAAAACATCATTCTACACATCACTCTACACAACATTGAATACATCACTCTACACATCACTCTACACAACATTTAATACATCACTATACACATCAGTCTACACAACATTGAAAACATCACTCTACACATCACTCTGCACAACATGGAAAACATCACTCAACACATCACTCTACACAACATTGAAAACATTACTGTCCACATCACTCTACACAACATTGAAAACATCACGCTACATATCACTCTACACAGCATTGAAAAGTTCACTCTACACATCACTCTACACAACATTGAAAACATCATTCTACACATCACTCTGCACAACATTGAAAACATCACTCTGCACATCACTCTGCATATCACTCGACACAACATTGAAAACATCACTCTACATATCACTCGACACAACATTGAAAACATCACTCTACACATCACTCGACACAACATTGAAAACTTCACTCTACACATCACTCGACACAGAATTGAAAACATCACTCTACACATCACTCTGCACAACATTGAAAATATCACTCCACACATCACCCTAAACAACATTGAAAACATCACTCTACACATCACTCTACACAACGTTGAAAACTTCACTCTACACATCACTCTGTACAACATTGAAAACATCACTCTACACATCACTCTGCACAACATTGAAAACATCGCTACACACATCACTTTACGTAACTTTGAAAACATCACTCTACACATCACTCTACACAACATTGAAAACATCACTCTGCACTTCACTCTACACAACATTGAACACATCATTCTGCACATCACTCGACACAACATTGAAAACATCATTCTACACATCACTGTGCTCAACTTTGAAACATCACTCTACACAATACTCTGCACAACATTGAAAAAGTCACTCTACACATCACTCTACACAACATTGAAAACATCACTCTACACATCAATCTACACAACATTGAAAACATCACTTTCCACATCACTCTACACAACATTGAAAATATCATTCTACACATCACTCGACATAACATTGAATACATCACTCTACACGTCACTCTGCACAGTATTGAAAACATCACTCTACACATCACTCTACACAACATTGAAAACATCACGACACACATCACTTTACATAACATTGAAAACATGACTCTACACAACACTCTACACAATATTAAAAAAGTCACACTACACATCACTCTACACAACTATGAAAACATCACTCTGCACATCACTCTGCACAACATTGAATACATCACTCTGCATATCACTCTGCACAACATTGAAAACATCACTCTACATATCACATCACTCTACACATCACTCGACACAACATTGAAAACATCACTCTACACATCACTCCACACAACATTGAAAACATCACTCTGCACATCACTCTACACAACATTGAAAACATCACTCTACACATCACATCACCCCACACATCACTCGACACAACATTGAAAACATTACTGTCCACATCACTCTACACAACATTGAAAACATCACGCTACATATCACTCTACACAACATTGAAAAGTTCACTCTACACATCACTCTACACAACATTGAAAACATCATTCTACACATCACTCTGCACAACATTGAAAGCATCACTCTGCACATCACTCTACATATCACTCGACACAACATTGAAAACATCACTCTACATATCACTCGACACAACATTGAAAACATCACTCTACACATCACTCGACACAGCATTGAAAACTTCACTCTACACATCACTCTGCACAACATTGAAAATATCACTCCACACATCACCCTAAACAGCATTGAAAACATCACTCTACACATCACTCGACACAACGTTGAAAACTTCACTCTACACATCACTCTGCACAACATTGAAAACATCACTCTACACGTCACTCTGCACAACATTGAAAACATCGCTACACACATCACTTTACGTAACTTTGAAAACATCACTCTACACATCACTCTACACAACATTGAAAACATCACTCTACACCTCACTCGACACAACATTGAAAACATCACTCTACACATCACTCCGCACAACATTGAAAACATCACTCTGCACATCACTCTACACAACATTGAAAATATCACTCTACACATCACATCACCCCACACATCACTCTACACAACAGTGAAAACATCACTCTACACATCACTCTGCACAACATGGAAAACATCACTCAACACATCACTCTACACAATATTGAAAACATTACTGTCCACATCACTCTACACAACATTGAAAACATCACGCTACATATCACTCTACACAACATTGAAAAGTTCACTCTACACATCACTCTACACAACATTCAAAACATCATTCTACACATCACTCTGCACAACATTGAAAACATCACTCTGCACATCACTCTACATATCACTCGACACAACATTGAAAACATCACTCTACATATCACTCGACACAACATTGAAAACATCACTCTACACATCACTCGACACAGCATTGAAAACAACACTCTATACATCACTCTGCACAACATTGAAAATATCACTCTACACATCACCCTAAACAACATTGAAAACATCACTCTACACATCACTCGACACAACGTTGAAAACTTCACTCTACACATCACTCTGCACAACATTGAAAACATCACTCTACACATCACTCTGCACAACATTGAAAACATCGCTACACACATCACTTTACGTAACTTTGAAAACATCACTCTACACATCACTCTGCACAACATTCAATACATCACTCTACACATCACTCTGCACAACATTGAAAACATCAGTCCACACATCACTCTGCACAACATTGAAAACATCGCTACACACATCACTTTACGTAACATTGAAAACATCACTCTACACATCACTCTACACAACACTGAAAACATCAGTGTACACATCACTCGACTCAACTTTGAAACATCACTCAACACAACACTCTGCACAACATTGAAAAAGTCACTCTACACATCACTCTATAAACATTGAAAACATCACTCTACACATCAATCTGCACAACATTGAAAAAATTACTCTGCACACCACTCTGCACAACATTGAAAACATCACTCTACATATCACTCTGCACAACATTGAAAACATCACTCTACACATCACATCACTCTACACATCACTCGACACAACATTGAAAACATCACTCTACACATCACTCTACACAACATTGAAAACATCATTCTACACATCACTCTGCACAACATTGAAAACATCATTCTACACATCACTCTACACAACATTGAATACATCACTCTACACGTCACTCTACACAACATTGAAAACATCACTCTACACATCACTCTATACAACATTGAAAACTTTACACTACACATCACTCTGAACAACATTGAAAACATCACTCTACACATCACTCGACACAACACTGAAAACATCACTCTACACATCACTCTACACAACATTTAATACATCACTCTACACATCACTCTACACAACATTGAAAACATCACTCTACACATCACTCTGCACAACATGGAAAACATCACTCAACACATCACTCTACACAACATTGAAAACATCATTCTACACATCACTCTGCACAACATTGAAAACATCACTCTGCACATCACTCTACATATCACTCGACACAACATTGAAAACATCACTCTACATATCACTCTACACAACATTGAAAACATCACTCTACACATCACTCGACACAACATTGAAAACTTCACTCTACACATCACTCGACACAGCATTGAAAACATCACTCGACACATCACTCTGCACAACATTGAAAATATCACTCCACACGTCACCCTAAACAACATTGAAAACATCACTCTACACATCACTCTACACAACGTTGAAAACTTCACTCTACACATCACTCTGCACAACATTGAAAACATCACTCTCCATATCACTCTACACAACATTGAAAACATCGCTACACACATCACTTTACGTAACTTTGAAAACATCACTCTACACATCACTCTACACAACATTGAAAACATCACTCTGCACATCACTCGACACAACATTGAACACATCACTCTACACGTCACTCTGCACAACATTGAAAACATCACTCTACACATCACTCTGCACAACATTGAAAAGATCACTACACACATCACTTTACGTAACATTGAAAACATCACTCTCCACATCATTCTGCACAACATTGAAAACATCACCCTGCACATCACTCTACACAACATTGAACACATCACTCTGCACATCACTCTACATAACATTGAAAACATCATTCTACACATCACTCTGCTCAGCTTTGAAACATCACTCTACACAATACTCTGCACAACATTGAAAAAGTCACTCTACACATCACTCTACACAACATTGAAAACATCACTCTACACATCAATCTACACAACATTGAAAACATCACTTTACACATCACTCCACACAACATTGAAAATATCATTCTACACATCACTCGACACAACATTGAATACATCACTCTACACGTCACTCTGCACAACATTGAAAACATCACTCTACACATCACGCTGCACAACATTGAAAATATCACGACACACATCACTTTACATAACATTGAAAACATGACTCTACACAACACTCTACACAACATTGAAAAAGTCACACTACACATCACTCTACACAACTATGAAAACATCACTCTGCACATCACTCTACACAACATTGAAAACATCATTCTACACATCACTCTACACAACATTGAAAAATTCACTCTACACATCACTTTGCACAACATTGAAAACATCACTCTACAAATCAATCTGCACAACATTGAAAACATCACTCTGCACATCACTCTGCACAACATTGAATACATCACTCTACACATCACTCGACACAACATTGAAAACATCACTCTGCACATCACTCTACGCAACATTGAAAACATCATTCTACACATCACTCTACACAACATTGAATACATCACTCTACACATCACTCTACACAACATTTAATACATCACTCTACACATCACTCTACACAACATTGAAAACATCACTCTACACATCACTCTGCACAACATGGAAAAAATCACTCAACACATCACTCTACACAACATTGAAAACATTACTGTCCACATCACTCTACACAACATTGAAAACATCACGCTACATATCACTCTACACAACATTGAAAAGTTCACTCTACACATCACTCTACACAACATTGAAAACATCATTCTACACATCACTCTGCACAACATTGAAAACATCACTCTGCACATGACTCTACATATCACTCGACACAACATTGAAAACATCACTCTACATATCACTCTACACAACATTGAAAACATCACTCTACACATCACTCGACACAACATTGAAAACTTCACTCTACACATCACTCGACACAGCATTGAAAACATCACTCTACACATCACTCTGCACAACATTGAAAATATCACTCCACACATCACCTTAAACAACATTGAAAACATCACTCTACACATCACTCTACACAACGTTGAAAACTTCACTCTACACATCACTCTGCTCAACATTGAAAACATCACTCTACACATCACTCTGCACAACATTGAAAACATCGCTACACACATCACTTTACGTAACTTTGAAAACATCACTCTACACATCACTCTACACAACATTGAAAACATCACTCTGCACATCACTCTACACATCACTCTACACAACATTGAAAACAACATTGAACACATCACTCTACACAACATTGAAAACTTTACACTACACATCACTCTGCACAACATTGAAAACATCACTCTACACGTCACTCGACACAACACTGAAAACATCACTCTACACATCACTCTACACAACATTGAAAACATCACTCTACACATCACTCTACACAACATTGAAAACATCACTCTACACATCACTCTGCACAACATGGCAAACATCACTCAACACATCACTCTACACAACATTGAAAACATCATTCTACACATCACTCTACACAACATTGAAAACTCTATTCTACACATCACTCTACACAACATTGAATACATCACTCTACACGTCACTCTACACAACATTGAGAACATCACTCTACACATCACTCTACACAACATTGAAAACTTTACACTACACATCACTCTGCACAACATTGAAAACTTCACTCTACACATCACTCGACACAACACTGAAAACATCACTCTACACATCACTCTACACAACATTGAAAACATCACTCTACACATCACTCTACACAACATTGAAAACATCACTCTACACATCACTCTGCACAACATGGAAAACATCACTCAACACATCACTCCACATAACATTGAAAACATCATTGTCCACATCACTCTACACAACATTGAAAACTCTATTCTACACATCACGCTACACAACATTGAAAACATCACTCTACACATCACTCTACACAACATTGAAAACATCACTCTACACATCACATCACTCCACACATCACTCTACACAACAGTGAAAACATCACTCTAAACATCACTCTGCACAACGTTGAACACATCACTCTACACATCGCTCGAAACACAATTGAAAATATCACTCTGCACATCACTCTACACAACATTGAAAACATCACTCTGCACATCACTCGACACAACATTGAAAACATCACTCTACACATCACTCTACCCAATATTGAACACATCACTGTACACATCACTCTACACAACATTGAAAACATCACGCTACATATCACTCTACACAACATTGAAAAGTTCACTCTACACATCACTCGACACAACATTGAAAACATCACTCTACACATCACTCTACACAACATTGAAAACTTCACTCTACACATCACCCTAAACAACATTGAAAACATCACTCTACACATCACTCGACACAACGTTGAAAACATCGCTACACACATCACTTTACGTAACTTTGAAAACATCACTCTACACATCACTCTGCACAACATTCAATACATCACTCTACACATCACTCTGCACAACATTGAAAACATCAGTCCACACATCACTCTGCACAACATTGAAAACATCGCTACACACATCACTTTACGTAACATTGAAAACATCACTCTACACATCACTCTACACAACACTGAAAACATCAGTGTACACATCACTCGACTCAACTTTGAAACATCACTCAACACAACACTCTGCACAACATTGAAAAAGTCACTCTACACATCACTCTATAAACATTGAAAACATCACTCTACACATCAATCTGCACAACATTGAAAAAATTACTCTGCACACCACTCTGCACAACATTGAAAACATCACTCTACATATCACTCTGCACAACATTGAAAACATCACTCTACACATCACATCACTCTACACATCACTCGACACAACATTGAAAACATCACTCTACACATCACTCTACACAACATTGAAAACATCATTCTACACATCACTCTGCACAACATTGAAAACATCATTCTACACATCACTCTACACAACATTGAATACATCACTCTACACGTCACTATACACAACATTGAAAACATCACTCTACACATCACTCTATACAACATTGAAAACTTTACACTACACATCACTCTGAACAACATTGAAAACATCACTCTACACATCACTCGACACAACACTGAAAACATCACTCTACACATCACTCTACACAACATTTAATACATCACTCTACACATCACTCTACACAACATTGAAAACATCACTCTACACATCACTCTGCACAACATGGAAAACATCACTCAACACATCACTCTACACAACATTGAAAACATCATTCTACACATCACTCTGCACAACATTGAAAACATCACTCTGCACATCACTCTACATATCACTCGACACAACATTGAAAACATCACTCTACATATCACTCTACACAACATTGAAAACATCACTCTACACATCACTCGACACAACATTGAAAACTTCACTCTACACATCACTCGACACAGCATTGAAAACATCACTCGACACATCACTCTGCACAACATTGAAAATATCACTCCACACGTCACCCTAAACAACATTGAAAACATCACTCTACACATCACTCTACACAACGTTGAAAACTTCACTCTACACATCACTCTGCACAACATTGAAAACATCACTCTCCATATCACTCTACACAACATTGAAAACATCGCTACACACATCACTTTACGTAACTTTGAAAACATCACTCTACACATCACTCTACACAACATTGAAAACATCACTCTGCACATCACTCGACACAACATTGAACACATCACTCTACACGTCACTCTGCACAACATTGAAAACATCACTCTACACATCACTCTGCACAACATTGAAAAGATCACTACACACATCACTTTACGTAACATTGAAAACATCACTCTCCACATCATTCTGCACAACATTGAAAACATCACCCTGCACATCACTCTACACAACATTGAACACATCACTCTGCACATCACTCTACATAACATTGAAAACATCATTCTACACATCACTCTGCTCAGCTTTGAAACATCACTCTACACAATACTCTGCACAACATTGAAAAAGTCACTCTACACATCACTCTACACAACATTGAAAACATCACTCTACACATCAATCTACACAACATTGAAAACATCACTTTACACATCACTCCACACAACATTGAAAATATCATTCTACACATCACTCGACACAACATTGAATACATCACTCTACACGTCACTCTGCACAACATTGAAAACATCACTCTACACATCACGCTGCACAACATTGAAAACATCACGACACACATCACTTTACATAACATTGAAAACATGACTCTACACAACACTCTACACAACATTGAAAAAGTCACACTACACATCACTCTACACAACTATGAAAACATCACTCTGCACATCACTCTACACAACATTGAAAACATCATTCTACACATCACTCTACACAACATTGAAAAATTCACTCTACACATCACTTTGCACAACATTGAAAACATCACTCTACAAATCAATCTGCACAACATTGAAAACATCACTCTGCACATCACTCTGCACAACATTGAATACATCACTCTACACATCACTCGACACAACATTGAAAACATCACTCTGCACATCACTCTACGCAACATTGAAAACATCATTCTAGACATCACTCTACACAACATTGAATACATCACTCTACACATCACTCTACACAACATTTAATACATCACTCTACACATCACTCTACACAACATTGAAAACATCACTCTACACATCACTCTGCACAACATGGAAAAAATCACTCAACATATCACTCTACACAACATTGAAAACATTACTGTCCACATCACTCTACACAACATTGAAAACATCACGCTACATATCACTCTACACAACATTGAAAAGTTCACTCTACACATCACTCTACACAACATTGAAAACATCATTCTACACATCACTCTGCACAACATTGAAAACATCACTCTGCACATGACTCTACATATCACTCGACACAACATTGAAAACATCACTCTACATATCACTCTACACAACATTGAAAACATCACTCTACACATCACTCGACACAACATTGAAAACTTCACTCTACACATCACTCGACACAGCATTGAAAACATCACTCTACACATCACTCTGCACAACATTGAAAATATCACTCCACACATCACCTTAAACAACATTGAAAACATCACTCTACACATCACTCTACACAACGTTGAAAACTTCACTCTACACATCACTCTGCTCAACATTGAAAACATCACTCTACACATCACTCTGCACAACATTGAAAACATCGCTACACACATCACTTTACGTAACTTTGAAAACATCACTCTACACATCACTCTACACAACATTGAAAACATCACTCTGCACATCACTCTACACATCACTCTACACAACATTGAAAACAACATTGAACACATCACTCTACACAACATTGAAAACTTTACACTACACATCACTCTGCACAACATTGAAAACATCACTCTACACGTCACTCGACACAACACTGAAAACATCACTCTACACATCACTCTACACAACATTGAAAACATCACTCTACACATCACTCTACACAACATTGAAAACATCACTCTATACTACATTGAAAACATCACTCTACACATCACTCGACACAACATTGAAAACAACACTCTATACATCACTCTGCACAACATTGAAAACATCACTATACATATCACATCACTCTACACATCACTCTACACAACATTGAATAAATCACTCTACACATAACTCTAAACAACATTGTAAACATCACTCTACACATGAGTCTACACAACATTGAAAAAATCACTCTGTACATCATTCTGCACAACATTGAAAACATCAATCTACACAACACTCTACAGAACATTGAAAACATCATTCTACACATCACTCTCCACAACATTGAAACCATCACTCTACACAACAATCTACACAACATTGAAAACATCACTCTACACAACACTCTGCAAAACATTGAAAACATCACTCTACACATCACTCTCCACAACATTGACAACATCACTCTACACAACAATCTACACAACATTGAAAACAACACTCTACACATCACTCTACACAACATTGAAAACATCACTCTACACTTCACTTTACACAACATTGAAAACATCACTCAACACATCACTCTACACAACATTGAAAACATTACTCTGCACATCACTCTACACAACATTGAAAACATCACTCTACACAACAATCTACGCAACATTGATAACATCACTCTACACATCACTCTACACAATATTGAAAACATCACTCTACACAACAATCTGCACAACATTGAAAACATCACTCTACACATCACTCTACACAATATTGAAAACATCACTCTACACAGCACTCTACACAGCATTGAAAACATCACTCTACACATCACTCTACGCAACATTGAAAACATCACTCTATTCATCACTCTACACAACATTGTAAACATCACTCTACACATGACTTTACACAACATTGAAAAAATCACTCTGTACCCCACGCTGCACAACATTGAAAAAATCACTCTGTACCCCACGCTGCACAACATTGAATACATCACTCTATACATCACTCTACAGAACATTGAAAACATCACTCTACACATCAGTCTGTACAACATTGAAAACATCACTCTACACATCACTCTACACAACATTGAAAACATCACTCTACACATCACTCTGCACAACATTGAAAACATCACTCTGCACATCACTCTGCACAACATTGAAAACATCACTCAACACATCACTCGACACAACATTGTAAACATCAATCTACACATCACTCTGCACACCATTGAAAACATCACTCTACACAACAATCTACGCAACATTGTAAACATCACTCTACACATGAGTCTACACAACATTGAAAAAATCACTCTGTACATCATTCTGCACAACATTGAAAACATCAATCTACACAACACTCTACAGAACATTGACAACATCACTCTACACATCACTCTCCACAACATTGAAAACATCACTCTACACAACAATCTACACAACATTGAAAACATCACTCTACACAACACTCTACAAAACATTGAAAACATCACTTTACACATCACTCTACACAACATTGAAAACATCACTCGACACAACAATCTACACAACATTGAAAACATCACACTACACTTCAATTTACACAACATTGAAAACATCACTCAACACATCACTCTACACAACATTGAAAACATCACTCTGCACATCACTCTACACAATATTGAAAACATCACTCTGCACAGCACTCTACCCAACTATTGAAAACATCACTCTACACAACAATCTACACAACATTGAAAAAATCACTCTACACATCACTCAACACAACATTGAAAACATCACTCTACACATCAATCTATATAATATTGAAAACATCACTCGACACATCACTCCACACAACATTGAAAACATCACTCTACGTATCACTCTGCACAACATTGAAAACATCACTCTACACATCACTCGACACAACATTGAAAACATCACTCTATATATCACTCTGCACAACATTGAAAACATCACTCTACACATCACTCTGTACAACATAGAAAACTTCACTCTGCACCTCACTCTGCACAGCAATGAAAACATCACTCTACACATCACTCCACACAACATTGAAAACATCACTCTGCACATCACTCAGCACAACATTGAAAACATCACTCTACACATCACTCTGCACAACATTGAAAACATCACTCTACACATCACTCTAAACAACTGTGAAAACATCACTCTACACTTCACTCTACACAACATTGAAAACATCACTCTGCACATCACTCTACACAACATTGAAAACATCAATCTACACAGCACTCTACACAACATTGAAAACATCACTCTACACAACAATCTACACAACATTGAAAAGATCACTCTACACATCACTCTACACAACATTGAAAACATCACTCTACACATCAATCTATACAATATTGAATACATCACTCTACACATCACTTCACACAACATTGAAAACATCACTCTACATATCACTCTGCACAACATTGAAAACATCACTCTACACATCACTCTACACAACATTGAAAACATCACTCTACATATCACTCTGCACAACATTGAAAACATCACTATACATATCACATCACTCTACACATCACTCTACACAACATTGAATACATCACTCTACACAACATTGAAAACATCACTCTACACATCACTCTACACAACATTGAAAACATCACTCTACACTACATTGAAAACATCACTCTACACATCACTCGACACAACATTGAAAACAACACTCTATACATCACTCTGCACAACATTGAAAACATCACTATACATATCACATCACTCTACACATCACTCTACACAACATTGAATACATCACTCTACACATAACTCTACACAACATTGTAAACATCACTCTACACATGAGTCTACACAACATTGAAAAAATCACTCTGTACATCATTCTGCACAACATTGAAAACATCAATCTACACAACACTCTACAGAACATTGAAAACATCACTCTACACATCACTCTCCACAACGTTGAAACCATCACTCTACACAACAATCTACACAACATTGAAAACATCACTCTACACAACACTCTGCAAAACATTGAAAACATCACTCTACACATCACTCTCCACAACATTGACAACATCACTCTACACAACAATCTACACAACATTGAAAACATCACTCTACACATCACTCTACACAACATTGAATACATCACTCTACACATAACTCTACACAACATTGTAAACATCACTCTACACATGAGTCTACACAACATTGAAAAAATCACTCTGTACATCATTCTGCACAACATTGAAAACATCAATCTACACAACACTCTACAGAACATTGAAAACATCACTCTACACATCACTCTCCACAACATTGAAACCATCACTCTACACAACAATCTACACAACATTGAAACCATCACTCTACACAACAATCTACACAACATTGAAAACATCACTCTACACAACACTCTGCAAAACATTGAAAACATCACTCTACACATCACTCTCCACAACATTGACAACATCACTCTACACAACAATCTACACAACATTGAAAACATCACTCTACACATCACTCTACACAACATTGAAAACATCACTCTACACTTCACTTTACACAACATTGAAAACGTCACTCAACACATCACTCTCCACAACATTGACAACATCACTCTACACAACAATCTACACAACATTGAAAACATCACTCTGCACATCACTCTACACAACATTGAAAACATCACTCTACACAACAATCGACGCAACATTGTAAACATCACTCTACACATGAGTCTACACAACATTGAAAAAATCACTCTGTATATCATTCTGCACAACATTGAAAACATCAATCTACACAACAATCTACAGAACATTGAAAACATCACTCTACACATCACTCTACACAACATTGCAAACATCACTCTACACAGCACTGTACCCAACATTGAAAACATCACTCTACACATCACTCTGCACAACATTGTAAACATCACTCTACACATCACTCTGCACAACATTGAAAAAAAATCACTCTGTATCCCACTCTGCACAACATTGAATACATCACTCTATATGTCACTCTACAGAACATTGAAAACATCACTCTACACCTCACTCTCCACAACATTGAAATATCACGCTACACATCACTCTACACAACATTGAAATCATCACTCTGCATATCACTCTGCACAACATTGAAAACATCAATCTACACAGCACTCTACACAACATTGAAATCATTACTCAACACATCACTCTGCACAACATTGAAAACATCACTCTACACATCACTCTCCACAACATTGAAAACATCACTCTACATATCACTCTGCACAACATTGAAAACATCACTCTACACATCACTCTATACAACATAGAAAACATCACTCTGCACCTCACTCTGCACAACATTGAAAACATCACTCTACACATCACTCTACACAACATTGAAAACATCACTCTATACATCACTCTACACAGCTTTGTAAACATCACTCTACACATCACTCTGCACAACATTGAGAATATCACTCTGCACATCACTCTACACAACATTGAAAACATCACTCTACACATCACTCGACACAACATTGAATACATTACTCTACATATCACTGTACAGAACATTGAAAACATCACTCTACACATCACTCTGCACAACATTGAAAACATCACTCTAGACATCACTCTACACAACATTGCTAACATCACTCTACACAGCACTCTACCCAACATTGAAAACATCACTCTACACATCACTCTGCACAACATTGTAAACATGACTCTACACATCACTCTGCACAACATTGAAAACATCACTCTACAAATCACTCTACACAACATTGAAAACATCACTCTACACATCACGCTACACAACATTGAAAACATCGCACTACACTTCAATTTACACAACATTGAAAACATCACTCAACACATCACTCTACACAACATTGAAAACATCACTCTGCACATCACTCTACACAATATTGAAAACATCACTCTGCACAGCACTCTACCCAACTATTGAAAACATCACTCTACACAACAATCTACACAACATTGAAAAAATC
This sequence comes from Pristiophorus japonicus, assembly GCF_044704955.1. Classification (NCBI taxonomy): domain Eukaryota; kingdom Metazoa; phylum Chordata; class Chondrichthyes; family Pristiophoridae; genus Pristiophorus; species Pristiophorus japonicus. Next base: position 11,381,771 of record NC_092005.1, read on the forward strand.
ACTCTACACATCACTCAACACAACATTGAAAACATCACTCTACACATCAATCTATATAATATTGAAAACATCACTCGACACATCGCTCCACACAACATTGAAAACATCAGTCTACATATCACTCTGCACAACATTGAAAACATCACTCTACACATCACTCGACACAACATTGAAAACATCACTCTATATATCACTCTGCACAACATTGAAAACATCACTCTACACATCACTCTGTACAACATAGAAAACTTCACTCTGCACCTCACTCTGCACAACATTGAAAACATCACTCTACACATCACTCCACACAACATTGAAAACATCACTCTACACATCACTCAGCACAACATTGAAAACATCACTCTGCACATCACTCTACAGAACATTGAAAACATCACTCTACACAGCACTCTACACAACATTGAAAACATCACTCTACACATCACTCGACACAACATTGAAAACATTACTCTACATATCACTCTACAGAAAATTGGAAACATCACTCTACACATCACTCTGCACAACAGTGAAAACATCACTCTATACATCACTCTACACAACATTGTAAACATCACTCTACACATGACTCTACACAACATTGAAAAAATCACTCTGTATCCCACTCTGCACAACATTGAATACATCACTCTATACGTCACTCTACAGAACATTGAAAACATCACTCAACACCTCACTCTCCACAACATTGAAATATCACGCTACACATCACTCTACACAACATTGAAATCATCACTCTGCACATCACTCTGCACAACATTGAAAACATCACTCTACACATCACTCGACACAACATTGACAACATCAATCTAGACAGCACTCTACACAACATTGAAAACATTACTCAACACATCACTCTGCACAACATTGAAAACATCACTCTACACATCACTCTACACAACATTGAAAACATCACTCTACCTATCACTCTGAACAACATTGAAAACATCACTCTACACATCACTCTATACAACATAGAAAACATCACTCTGCACCTCACTCTGCACAACATTGAAAACATCACTCTACACATCACTCCACACAACATTGAAAACATCACTCTACACATCACTCAGCACAACATTGAAAACATCACTCTACACATCACTCTGCACAACATTGAAAACATCACTCTACACATAACTCTACACAACTTTGAAAACATCACTCTACACTTCACTCTACACAACATTGAAAACATCACTCAACACATCACTCTACACAACATTGAAAACATCATTCTGCACATCACTCTACACAACATTGAAAAAATCACTCGACACAGCACTCTACACAACATTGAAAACATCACTCTACACAACAATCTACACAACATTGAAAAAATCACTCTACACATCACTCTACATAACATTGAAAACATCACTCTACACATCAATCTATACAATATTGAATATATCACTCTACACATCACTCCACACAACATTGAAAACATCTCTCTACATATCACTCTGCACAACATTGAAAACATCACACTACACATCACTCTGCACAACATTGAAAACATCACTATACATATCACATCACTCTACATATCACTCTACAGAACATTGAAAACATCACTCTACACATCACTCTGCACAACATTGAAAACATCACTCAATACATCACTCTACACAACATTGTAAACATCACTCTACACATGACTCTACACAACATTGAAAAAATCACGCTGTATCCCACTCTGCACAACATTGAATACATCACTCTATACGTCACTCTACAGAACATTGAAAACATCACTCTACACCTCACTCTCCACAACATTGAAATATCACGCTACACATCACTCTACACAACATTGAAATCATCACTCTACACATCAATCTATACAATATTGAATATATCACTCTACACATCACTCCACACAACATTGAAAACATCTCTCTACATATCACTCTGCACAACATTGAAAACATCACACTACACATCACTCTGCACAACATTGAAAACATCACTATACATATCACATCACTCTACATATCACTCTACAGAACATTGAAAACATCACTCTACACATCACTCTGCACAACATTGAAAACATCACTCTATTCATCACTCTACACAACATTGTAAACATCACTCTACACATGACTTTACACAACATTGAAAAAATCACTCTGTACCCCACGCTGCACAACATTGAAAAAATCACTCTGTACCCCACGCTGCACAACATTGAATACATCACTCTATACATCACTCTACAGAACATTGAAAACATCACTCTACACATCAGTCTGTACAACATTGAAAACATCACTCTACACATCACTCTACACAACATTGAAAACATCACTCTACACATCACTCTGCACAACATTGAAAACATCACTCTGCACATCACTCTGCACAACATTGAAAACATCACTCAACACATCACTCGACACAACATTGTAAACATCAATCTACACATCACTCTGCACACCATTGAAAACATCACTCTACACAACAATCTACGCAACATTGTAAACATCACTCTACACATGAGTCTACACAACATTGAAAAAATCACTCTGTACATCATTCTGCACAACATTGAAAACATCAATCTACACAACACTCTACAGAACATTGACAACATCACTCTACACATCACTCTCCACAACATTGAAAACATCACTCTACACAACAATCTACACAACATTGAAAACATCACTCTACACAACACTCTACAAAACATTGAAAACATCACTTTACACATCACTCTACACAACATTGAAAACATCACGCTACACATCACTCTGCACAACATTGAAAACATCACACTACACTTCAATTTACACAACATTGAAAACATCACTCAACACATCACTCTACACAACATTGAAAACATCACTCTGCACATCACTCTACACAATATTGAAAACATCACTCTGCACAGCACTCTACCCAACTATTGAAAACATCACTCTACACAACAATCTACACAACATTGAAAAAATCACTCTACACATCACTCAACACAACATTGAAAACATCACTCTACACATCAATCTATATAATATTGAAAACATCACTCGACACATCACTCCACACAACATTGAAAACATCACTCTACGTATCACTCTGCACAACATTGAAAACATCACTCTACACATCACTCGACACAACATTGAAAACATCACTCTATATATCACTCTGCACAACATTGAAAACATCACTCTACACATCACTCTGTACAACATAGAAAACTTCACTCTGCACCTCACTCTGCACAGCAATGAAAACATCACTCTACACATCACTCCACACAACATTGAAAACATCACTCTGCACATCACTCAGCACAACATTGAAAACATCACTCTACACATCACTCTGCACAACATTGAAAACATCACTCTACACATCACTCTAAACAACTGTGAAAACATCACTCTACACTTCACTCTACACAACATTGAAAACATCACTCTGCACATCACTCTACACAACATTGAAAACATCAATCTACACAGCACTCTACACAACATTGAAAACATCACTCTACACAACAATCTACACAACATTGAAAAGATCACTCTACACATCACTCTACACAACATTGAAAACATCACTCTACACATCAATCTATACAATATTGAATACATCACTCTACACATCACTTCACACAACATTGAAAACATCACTCTACATATCACTCTGCACAACATTGAAAACATCACTCTACACATCACTCTACACAACATTGAAAACATCACTCTACATATCACTCTGCACAACATTGAAAACATCACTATACATATCACATCACTCTACACATCACTCTACACAACATTGAATACATCACTCTACACAACATTGAAAACATCACTCTACACATCACTCTACACAACATTGAAAACATCACTCTACACTACATTGAAAACATCACTCTACACATCACTCGACACAACATTGAAAACAACACTCTATACATCACTCTGCACAACATTGAAAACATCACTATACATATCACATCACTCTACACATCACTCTACACAACATTGAATACATCACTCTACACATAACTCTACACAACATTGTAAACATCACTCTACACATGAGTCTACACAACATTGAAAAAATCACTCTGTACATCATTCTGCACAACATTGAAAACATCAATTAACACAACACTCTACAGAACATTGAAAACATCACTCTACACATCACTCTCCACAACATTGAAACCATCACTCTACACAACAATCTACACAACATTGAAAACATCACTCTACACAACACTCTGCAAAACATTGAAAACATCACTCTACACATCACTCTCCACAACATTGACAACATCACTCTACACAACAATCTACACAACATTGAAAACATCACTCTACACATCACTCTACACAACATTGAATACATCACTCTACACATAACTCTACACAACATTGTAAACATCACTCTACACATGAGTCTACACAACATTGAAAAAATCACTCTGTACATCATTCTGCACAACATTGAAAACATCAATCTACACAACACTCTACAGAACATTGAAAACATCACTCTACACATCACTCTCCACAACATTGAAACCATCACTCTACACAACAATCTACACAACATTGAAACCATCACTCTACACAACAATCTACACAACATTGAAAACATCACTCTACACAACACTCTGCAAAACATTGAAAACATCACTCTACACATCACTCTCCACAACATTGACAACATCACTCTACACAACAATCTACACAACATTGAAAACATCACTCTACACATCACTCTACACAACATTGAAAACATCACTCTACACTTCACTTTACACAACATTGAAAACGTCACTCAACACATCACTCTCCACAACATTGACAACATCACTCTACACAACAATCTACACAACATTGAAAACATCACTCTGCACATCACTCTACACAACATTGAAAACATCACTCTACACAACAATCGACGCAACATTGTAAACATCACTCTACACATGAGTCTACACAACATTGAAAAAATCACTCTGTATATCATTCTGCACAACATTGAAAACATCAATCTACACAACAATCTACAGAACATTGAAAACATCACTCTACACATCACTCTACACAACATTGCAAACATCACTCTACACAGCACTGTACCCAACATTGAAAACATCACTCTACACATCACTCTGCACAACATTGTAAACATCACTCTACACATCACTCTGCACAACATTGAAAAAAATCACTCTGTATCCCACTCTGCACAACATTGAATACATCACTCTATACGTCACTCTACAGAACATTGAAAACATCACTCTACACCTCACTCTCCACAACATTGAAATATCACGCTACACATCACTCTACACAACATTGAAATCATCACTCTGCATATCACTCTGCACAACATTGAAAACATCAATCTACACAGCATTCTACACAACATTGAAATCATTACTCAACACATCACTCTGCACAACATTGAAAACATCACTCTACACATCACTCTCCACAACATTGAAAACATCACTCTACATATCACTCTGCACAACATTGAAAACATCACTCTACACATCACTCTATACAACATAGAAAACATCACTCTGCACCTCACTCTGCACAACATTGAAAACATCACTCTACACATCACTCTACACAACATTGAAAACATCACTCTATATATCACTCTACACAGCTTTGTAAACATCACTCTACACATCACTCTGCACAACATTGAGAATATCACTCTGCACATCACTCGACACAACATTGAATACATTACTCTACATATCACTGTACAGAACATTGAAAACATCACTCTACACATCACTCTGCACAACATTGAAAACATCACTCTAGACATCACTCTACACAACATTGCTAACATCACTCTACACAGCACTCTACCCAACATTGAAAACATCACTCTACACATCACTCTGCACAACATTGTAAACATGACTCTACACATCACTCTGCACAACATTGAAAACATCACTCTACAAATCACTCTACACAACATTGAAAACATCACTCTACACATCACGCTACACAACATTGAAAACATCGCACTACACTTCAATTTACACAACATTGAAAACATCACTCAACACATCACTCTACACAACATTGAAAACATCACTCTGCACATCACTCTACACAATATTGAAAACATCACTCTGCACAGCACTCTACCCAACTATTGAAAACATCACTCTACACAACAATCTACACAACATTGAAAAATCACTCTACACATCACTCAACACAACATTGAAAACATCACTCTACACATCAATCTATATAATATTGAAAACATCACTCGACACATCGCTCCACACAACATTGAAAACATCAGTCTACATATCACTCTGCACAACATTGAAAACATCACTCTACACATCACTCGACACAACATTGAAAACATCACTCTATATATCACTCTGCACAACATTGAAAACATCACTCTACACATCACTCTGTACAACATAGAAAACTTCACTCTGCACCTCACTCTGCACAACATTGAAAACATCACTCTACACATCACTCCACACAACATTGAAAACATCACTCTACACATCACTCAGCACAACATTGAAAACATCACTCTGCACATCACTCTACAGAACATTGAAAACATCACTCTACACAGCACTCTACACAACATTGAAAACATCACTCTACACATCACTCGACACAACATTGAAAACATTACTCTACATATCACTCTACAGAAAATTGGAAACATCACTCTACACATCACTCTGCACAACAGTGAAAACATCACTCTATACATCACTCTACACAACATTGTAAACATCACTCTACACATGACTCTACACAACATTGAAAAAATCACTCTGTATCCCACTCTGCACAACATTGAATACATCACTCTATACGTCACTCTACAGAACATTGAAAACATCACTCAACACCTCACTCTCCACAACATTGAAATATCACGCTACACATCACTCTACACAACATTGAAATCATCACTCTGCACATCACTCTGCACAACATTGAAAACATCACTCTACACATCACTCGACACAACATTGACAACATCAATCTAGACAGCACTCTACACAACATTGAAAACATTACTCAACACATCACTCTGCACAACATTGAAAACATCACTCTACACATCACTCTACACAACATTGAAAACATCACTCTACCTATCACTCTGAACAACATTGAAAACATCACTCTACACATCACTCTATACAACATAGAAAACATCACTCTGCACCTCACTCTGCACAACATTGAAAACATCACTCGACACATCACTCCACACAACATTGAAAACATCACTCTACACATCACTCAGCACAACATTGAAAACATCACTCTACACATCACTCTGCACAACATTGAAAACATCACTCTACACATCACTCTACACAACTTTGAAAACATCACTCTACACTTCACTCTACACAACATTGAAAACATCACTCAACACATCACTCTACACAACATTGAAAACATCATTCTGCACATCACTCTACACAACATTGAAAAAATCACTCGACACAGCACTCTACACAACATTGAAAACATCACTCTACACAACAATCTACACAACATTGAAAAAATCACTCTACACATCACTCTACATAACATTGAAAACATCACTCTACACATCAATCTATACAATATTGAATATATCACTCTACACATCACTCCACACAACATTGAAAACATCTCTCTACATATCACTCTGCACAACATTGAAAACATCACACTACACATCACTCTGCACAACATTGAAAACATCACTATACATATCACATCACTCTACATATCACTCTACAGAACATTGAAAACATCACTCTACACATCACTCTGCACAACATTGAAAACATCACTCAATACATCACTCTACACAACATTGTAAACATCACTCTACACATGACTCTACACAACATTGAAAAAATCACGCTGTATCCCACTCTGCACAACATTGAATACATCACTCTATACGTCACTCTACAGAACATTGAAAACATCACTCTACACCTCACTCTCCACAACATTGAAATATCACGCTACACATCACTCTACACAACATTGAAATCATCACTCTGCATATCACTCTGCACAACATTGAAAACATCACTCTACACATCACTCTACACAACATTGAAAACATCACTCTACACATCACTCGACACAACATTGAAAACATCAATCTACACAGCACTCTACACAACATTGCAATCATTACTCAACACATCACTCTGCACAACATTGAAAACATCACTCTACACATCAATCTACACAACATTGAAAACATCACTCTACATATCACTCTGCACAACATTGAAAACATCACTCTGCACATCACTCTGTACAACATAGAAAACATCACTCTGCACCTCACTCTGCACAACATTGAAAACATCACTCTACACATCGCTCCGCACAACATTGAAATCATCACTCTACACTTCACTCTACACAACATTGAAAACATCACTCAACACATCACTCAACACAACATTGAAAACATCATTCTGCACATCACTCTACACAACATTGAAAACATCACTCTACACAGCACTCTACACAACATTGAAAACATCACTCTACACAACAATCTGCACAACATTGAAAAAATCACTCTACACATCACTCTACACAACATTGAAAACATCACTCTACACATCAATCTATACAATATTGAATACATCACTCTACACATCACTCTGCACAACATTGAAAACATCACTATACATATCACATCACTCTACACATCACTCTACACAACATTGAAAACATCACTCTACACATCACTCTATACAAAATTGAAAACGACACTCTATACATCACTCGACACAACATTGAAAAAATCACTCTACACATCACTCTACACAACTTTGTCAACACCACTCTACACATCACTCTACACACCATTGAAAACGTCACTCTACACATCACTCTCTTCAACATTGAAATATCACGCTACACATCACTCCGCACAACATTGAAAACATCACTATACACATCACTCTGCACAACATTGAAAAGATCACTCTACACATCACTCTACACAACATTGAAAACATCACTCTACACATCACTCTACACAAGATTGAAAACATCACTCTACATATCACTCTGCACAACATTGAAAACATCACTCTCAACATCACTCTGCACAACATTGAAAAAAAACACTCTATATATCACTCTGCACAACATTGAAAACATCACTCTACATATCACATCACTCTACATATCACATCACTCTACACATCACTCTACACAACATTGCAAACATCACTCTACACAGCACTCTACACAACATTGAAAAAATCACTCTACACAACATCGAAAAATCACTCTACACATCACTATACACAGCATTCAAAATATCACTCTACACATCACTCAGCACAACATTGAAAACATCACTCTACACATCACTCTGCACAACATTGAAAACATCACTCTACACATCACTCTACACAACTTTGAAAACATCACTCTACACTTCACTCTACACAACATTGAAAACATCACTCAACACATCACTCTACACAACATTGAAAACATCATTCTGCACATCACTCTACACAACATTGAAAACATCACTCTACACAGCACTCTACACAACATTGAAAACATCACTCTACACAACAATCTACACAACATTGAAAAAATCACTCTACACATCACTCTACACAACATTGAAAACATCACTCTACACATCAATCTATACAATAATGAATACATCACTCTACACATCACTCCACACAACATTGAAAACATCTCTATACATATCACTCTGCACAACATTGAAAACATCACACTACACATCACTCTACAGAACATTGAAAACATCACTCTACACATCACTCTCTTCAACATTGAAATATCACGCAACACATCACTCTGCACAACATTGAAAACATCACTATACACATCACTCTGCACAACATTGAAAAGATCACTCTACACATCACTCTACACAACATTGAAAACATCACTCTACACATCACTCTACACAAGATTGAAAACATCACTCTACATATCACTCTGCACAACATTGAAAACATCACTCTCAACATCACTCTGCACAACATTGAAAAAAAACACTCCATATATCACTCTGCACAACATTGAAAACATCACTCTACATATCACCTCACTCTACATATCACATCACTCTACACATCACTCGACACAACATTGCAAACATCACTCTACACATCACCCTACACAACATTGAAAAAATCACTCTACACAACATCGAAAAATCACTCTACACATCACTATACACAGCATTCAAAATATCACGCTACACATCACTCAGCACAACATTGAAAACATCACTCTACACATCACTCTGCACAAAATTGAAAACATCACTCTACACATCAATCTGTACAATATTGAAAACGTCACTCTACACATCACTCCACACAACATTGAAAACATCACTCTACACATCACTCGACACAACATTGAAAACATCACTCTACACAACAATCTACACAACATTGAAAACATCACTCTACACATCACTCTACACAACATTGAAAACATCACTCTACACATCACTCTACACAACATTGAAAACATCACTCTACACATCAATATATACAATATTGAAAATATCACTCTACACATCACTCCACACAACATTGAAAACATCACTCTCCATATCACTCTGCACAACATTGAAAACATCACTCTCAACATCACTCTACACAACATTGAAAAAAAACACTCTACATATCACTCTGCACAACATTGTAAACATCACTCTGCACATCACTTTGCACAACATTGAAACCATCACTCGATACATCACTCTACACAACATTGAAAATATCACTCTACACATCACTTTGCACAACATTGAAAACATCACTCTACATATCACTCTGCACAACATTGAAAACATCATTCTACATATCACATCACTCTACACATCACTCTACACAACATTTTAAACATCACTCTGCACATCAACCTACACAACATTGAAAACAACACTCTACACAACATTGAAAACATCACTCTACACATCACTGTACACCATTAAAAATATCACTCTACACATCACTCTACACAACATTGAAAACATCAATCTACACATCACTCTACACAACATTGAAAACATCACTCTACACAGCACTCGAAACAACATTGTAAACATCACTCTACACATCACTCTGCACACCATTGAAAACATCACGCTACACTTCACACTACACAACATTGAAATCATCACTCTACACAACAATCTACACAACATTGAAAACATCACTCAACACATCACTCTGCACAACATTGAAAACATCACTCTACACATCACTCTACACAACATTGAAAACATCACTCTACACAGCACTCTACACAACATTGAAAACATCACTCTACACAACAATCTACACAACATTGAAAATATCACTCTACAAATCACTCTACAAAACATTGAAAACATCACTCTACACATCAATCTATACAAAATTGAAAATATCACTCTACACATCACTCCACACAACATTGAAAACATCACTCTACATATCACTCTGCACAACATTGAAAACATCACTCTACACATTACTCTACACAACATTGAAAACATCACTCTACATATCACTCTACACAACATTGAAAACATCACTCTACATATCACATCAGTCAACACATCACTCTACAAAACATTGTAAACATCACTCTACACATCACCCTACACAACATTGAAAACATCACTCTACACATCACTCTACACAACATTGAAAACATCACTCTACACATCGCTCTCCACAACATTGTAAACATCACTCTACACAACAATCTACACAACATTGAAAACATCACTCTACACAACATTGAAAACATCACTCTGTACATCATTCTGCACAACATTGAAAACATCACTCTACACAACACTCTACAGAACAGTGAAAACATCACTCTGCACATCACTCTCCACAACATTGAAAACATCACTCTACACAACAATCTACACAACATTGAAAACATCACTCTACACATCAATCTACACAACATTGAAAACATCACTCTGCACATCACTCTACACAATATTGAAAACATCACTCTACACAGCACGCTTCACAACATTGAATGCATCACTCTACACAACAATCTACACAACATTGAAAACATCACTTTACACTTCACTCTACACAACATTGAAAACATCACTCTACACTACATTGAAAAAATCACTCTACACATCACTCTACACAACATTGAAAACATCACTCTACACAGCACGCTACACAGCATTGAAAACATCACTCTACACATCACTCTACACAAAATTGAAAACATCACTCTATACATCACTCTACACAGCATTGAAAACATCACTATACACATGACTCTACACAACATTGAAAAACTCTCTCTGTACCCCACTCTGCACAACATTGAATACATCACTCTATACATCACTCTACAGAACATTGAAAACATCACTCTGCACATCACTCTCCACAACATTTAAATATCACGCTACACATCACTCTACACAACACTGAAATCATCACTCTACACATCACTCTGCACAACATTGAAAACATCACTCTACACATCATTCTGAACACCATTGAAAACATCACTCTACACATCACTCTGCACACCATTGAAAACATCACTCTACACAACAATCTACACAACATTGAAAACATCACTCTACACATCACTCTACACAACATTGAAAACATCACTCTACACAGCACTCTACACAACATTGAAAACATCAGTCTACACAACAATCTACACAACATTGAAAACATCACTCTACACATCACTCTACACAACATTGAAAACATCACTCTACACATCAATATATACAATATTGAAAATATCACTCTACACATCACTCCACAAAACATTGAAAACATCACTCTTCATATCACTCTGCATAACATTGAAAACATCATTCTCAACATCACTCTACACAACATTGAAAAAAAACACTCTACATATCACTCTGCACAACATTGAAAACATCACTCTACATATCACATCACTCTACACACCACTCAACACAACATTGAAAACATCACTCTACACATCACTCTACACAACATTGTAAATATCACTCTACACATCACCCTACACAACATTGAAAACATCACTCTACACATCACTCTACACAACATTGTAAACATCACTCTGCACATCACCCTACAAAACATTGAAAACATCATTCTACACATCACTCTACGTAACATTGAAAACATCATTCTACACATCATTGAAAAGATCACTCTATCCATCACTTTACACAACATTGAAAATATCACTGTAAACATCACTCTGCACAACATTGAAATCATCACTCTATATATCACTCTGCACAACATTGAAAACATTACTCTACATATCACATCACTCTACACATCACTATACACAACATTCAAAATATCACTCTACACATCACTCTACACAACATTGAAAACATCACTCTACACATCAGTCTACACAACATTGAAAACATCACTCTACACATCACTCGACACAACATTGTAAACAGCACTCTACACATCACTCTGCACACCATTGAAAACATCACTCTACACTTCACTCTACACAACATTGAAAACATCACTCTACACTTCACTTTACACAACATTGAAAACATCACTCTACACATCACTCTACACAACATTGAAAACATAACTCTACACAGCACTCAACACAACATTGAAAATATCACTCTACACAACATACTACACAACATTGAAAACATCACTCTACACATAACTCTACACAACATTGAAAACATCACTCTACACATCAATATATACAATATTGAAAATATCACTTTACACATCACTCCACACAACATTGAAAATATCACTCTACATATCACTCTGCACAACATTGAAAACATCACTCTCAACATCACTCTACACAACATTGAAAAAAAACACTCTACATATCACTCTGCACAACATTGAAAACATCACTCTATATATCACATCACTCTACACACCACTCAACACAACATTGAAAACATCACTCTGCACATCAACCTACACAACATTGAAAACAACACTCTACACAACATTGAAAACATCACTCTACACATCACTATACACAACATTCAAAATATCACTCTACACATCACTCTACACAACATTGAGAACATCAATCTACACATCACTCTACACAACATTGAAAACATCACTCTACACAGCACTCGACACAACATTGTAAACATCACTCTACACATCACTCTGCACACCATTGAAAACATCACTCTACACTTCACACTACACAACATTGAAATCATCACTCTACACAACAATCTACACAACATTGAAAACATCACTCAAGACATCACTCTACACAACATTGAAAACATCACTCTACACATCACTCTACACAACATTGAAAACATCACTCTACACAGCGCTCTACACAACATTGAAAACATCACTCTGCACAACAATCGACACAACATTGAAAATATCACTCTACAAATCACTCTACACAACATTGAAAACATCACTCTACACATCAATCTATACAAAATTGAAAATATCACTCTACACATCACTCCACACAACATTGAAAACATCACTCTACATATCACTCTGCACAACATTGAAAACAGCACTCTACACATTACTCTACACAACATTGAAAACATCACTCTACATATCACTCTGCACAACATTGAAAACATCACTCTACATATCACATCACTCTACACATCAATCTACAAAACATTGTAAACATCACTCTACACATCACCCTACACAACATTGAAAACATCACTCTACACAACATTGAAAACATCACTCAACACATCACTCTCCACAACATTGAAAACATCACTCTACACAACAATCTACACAACATTGAAAACATCACTCTACACATCACTCCACACAACATTGAAAGCATCACTCTGTACATCATTCTGCACAACATTGAAAACATCACTCTACACAACACTCTACAGAACATTGAAAACATCACTCTACACATCACTCTCCACAACATTGAAAACATCACTCTGCACAACAATCTACAGAACATTGAAAACATCACTCTACACATCAATCTACACAACATTGAAAACATCACTCTGCACATCACTCTACACAATATTGAAAACATCACTCTACACAGCACGCTACACAACATTGAAAGCATCACTCTACACAACAATCTACACAACATTGAAAACATCACTCTACACAGCACTCGACACAGCATTGAAAACATCACTCTACACAGCACGCTACACAACATTGAAAGCATCACTCTACACATCACTCTGCACAACATTGAAAACATCACTCTACACAGCACTCTACACAGCATTGAAAACATCATTCTACACATCACTCTACACAACATTGAAAACATCACTCTATACATCACTCTACACAGCATTGAAAACATCACTATGCACATGACTCTACACAACATTGAAAAACACTCTCTGTACCCCATTCTGCACAACATTGAATACATCACTCTATACATCACTCTACAGAACATTGAAAACATCACTCTACACATCACTCTCCACAACATTTAAATATCACGCTACACATCACGCTACACAACACTGAAATCATCACTCTACACATCACTCTGCACAACATTGAAAACATCACTCTACACATCACTCTGAACACCATTGAAAACATCACACTGCACTTCACTCTACACAACATTGAAAACATCGCTCTAAACAACAATCTACACAACATTGAAAACATCAATCTACACATCACTCTGCAGAATATTGAAAACATCACTCTACACATCACTCTACACAACATTGAAAACATCACTCTACACATCACTCTGCACAACATTGAAAACATCACTCTACATATCACTCTGCACAACATTGAAAACATCACTCTACACATCACTCTACACAACATTGAAACCATCACTCTACACTTCACTTTACACAACATTGAAAACATCACTCAACACATCACTCTACACAACATTGAAAACATCACTCTGCACATCACTCTACACAATATTGAAAACATCACTCTACACAGCACTCTGCACAACATTGAAAACATCACTCTACACAACAATCTACGCAACATTGAAAACATCACTCTACACATCACTCTACACAACATTGAAAACATCACTCTACACAACAATCTACACAACATTGAAAACATCACTCTACACATCACTCTACACAATATTGAAAACATCACTCAACACAGCACTCTACACAGCATTGAAAACATCACTCTACACATCACTCCACACAACATTGAAAACATCACTCTATACATCACTCTACACAACATTGTAAACATCACTCGACACATGACTCTACACAACATTGAAAAAATCACTCTGTACCCCACTCTGCACAACATTGAATACATCACTCTATACATCACTCTACAGAACATTGAAAACATCACTCTACACATCACTCTCCACAACATTTAAATATCACGCTACACATCACTCGACACAACATTGAAATCATCACTCCACACATCACTCTGCACAACATTGAAAACATCACTCTACACATCACTCTATACAACATTGAACACATCACACTACACATCACTCGACACAACATTGAAAACATCACTATACACATCACTCTGCACAACATTGAAAACATCACTCTGCACATTACTCTACACAACATTGAAAAAAATCACTCTACACATCAATCTGCACAACATTGAAAACATCACTCTACACATCACTCTGCACAACATTGAAAACATCACTCTACACATCACTCTACACAACATTGAAAACATCACTCTACACTTCACTTTACACAACATTGAAAACATCACTCA
Source organism: Pristiophorus japonicus (assembly GCF_044704955.1). Lineage (NCBI taxonomy): Eukaryota > Metazoa > Chordata > Chondrichthyes > Pristiophoridae > Pristiophorus > Pristiophorus japonicus. Next base: position 11,398,590 of record NC_092005.1, read on the forward strand.
ACACATCACTCTACACAACATTGAAAACATCACTCTGCACATCACTCTACACAAAATTGAAAACATCACTCTACACAGCACTCTACACAACATTGAAAACATCACTCTACACAACAATCTACACAACATTGAAAACTTCACTCAAGACATCACTCTACACAACATTGAAAACATCACTCTACACATCACTCTACACAACATTGAAAACATCACTCTACACAGCGCTCTACACAACATTGAAAACATCACTCTGCACAACAATCGACACAACATTGAAAATATCACTCTACAAATCACTCTACACAACATTGAAAACATCACTCTACACATCAATCTATACAAAATTGAAAATATCACTCTACACATCACTCCACACAACATTGAAAACATCACTCTACATATCACTCTGCACAACATTGAAAACATCACTCTACACATTACTCTACACAACATTGAAAACATCACTCTACATATCACTCTGCACAACATTGAAAACATCACTCTACATATCACATCACTCTACACATCAATCTACAAAACATTGTAAACATCACTCTACACATCACCCTACACAACATTGAAAACATCACTCTACACAACATTGAAAACATCACTCAACACATCACTCTCCACAACATTGAAAACATCACTCTACACAACAATCTACACAACATTGAAAACATCACTCTACACATCACTCCACACAACATTGAAAGCATCACTCTGTACATCATTCTGCACAACATTGAAAACATCACTCTACACAACACTCTACAGAACATTGAAAACATCACTCTACACATCACTCTCCACAACATTGAAAACATCACTCTGCACAACAATCTACAGAACATTGAAAACATCACTCTACACATCAATCTACACAACATTGAAAACATCACTCTGCACATCACTCTACACAATATTGAAAACATCACTCTACACAGCACGCTACACAACATTGAAAGCATCACTCTACACAACAATCTACACAACATTGAAAACATCACTCTACACAGCACTCGACACAGCATTGAAAACATCACTCTACACAGCACGCTACACAACATTGAAAGCATCACTCTACACATCACTCTGCACAACATTGAAAACATCACTCTACACAGCACTCTACACAGCATTGAAAACATCATTCTACACATCACTCTACACAACATTGAAAACATCACTCTATACATCACTCTACACAGCATTGAAAACATCACTATGCACATGACTCTACACAACATTGAAAAACACTCTCTGTACCCCATTCTGCACAACATTGAATACATCACTCTATACATCACTCTACAGAACATTGAAAACATCACTCTACACATCACTCTCCACAACATTTAAATATCACGCTACACATCACGCTACACAACACTGAAATCATCACTCTACACATCACTCTGCACAACATTGAAAACATCACTCTACACATCACTCTGAACACCATTGAAAACATCACACTGCACTTCACTCTACACAACATTGAAAACATCGCTCTAAACAACAATCTACACAACATTGAAAACATCAATCTACACATCACTCTGCAGAATATTGAAAACATCACTCTACACATCACTCTACACAACATTGAAAACATCACTCTACACATCACTCTGCACAACATTGAAAACATCACTCTACATATCACTCTGCACAACATTGAAAACATCACTCTACACATCACTCTACACAACATTGAAACCATCACTCTACACTTCACTTTACACAACATTGAAAACATCACTCAACACATCACTCTACACAACATTGAAAACATCACTCTGCACATCACTCTACACAATATTGAAAACATCACTCTACACAGCACTCTGCACAACATTGAAAACATCACTCTACACAACAATCTACGCAACATTGAAAACATCACTCTACACATCACTCTACACAACATTGAAAACATCACTCTACACAACAATCTACACAACATTGAAAACATCACTCTACACATCACTCTACACAATATTGAAAACATCACTCAACACAGCACTCTACACAGCATTGAAAACATCACTCTACACATCACTCCACACAACATTGAAAACATCACTCTATACATCACTCTACACAACATTGTAAACATCACTCGACACATGACTCTACACAACATTGAAAAAATCACTCTGTACCCCACTCTGCACAACATTGAATACATCACTCTATACATCACTCTACAGAACATTGAAAACATCACTCTACACATCACTCTCCACAACATTTAAATATCACGCTACACATCACTCGACACAACATTGAAATCATCACTCCACACATCACTCTGCACAACATTGAAAACATCACTCTACACATCACTCTATACAACATTGAACACATCACACTACACATCACTCGACACAACATTGAAAAAAATCACTCTACACATCAATCTGCACAACATTGAAAACATCACTCTACACATCACTCTGCACAACATTGAAAACATCACTCTACACATCACTCTACACAACATTGAAAACATCACTCTACACTTCACTTTACACAACATTGAAAACATCACTCAACACATCACTCTACACAACATTGAAAACATCACTCTGCACATCACTCTACACAACATTGAAAACATCACTCTACACAGCACTCTACACAACATTGAAAACATCACTCTACACAACAATCTACACAACATTGAAAACTTCACTCTACACATCACTCTACACAACATTGAAAACATCACTCTACACATCACTCTGCACAACATTGAAAACATCACTCTGCACATCACTCTGCACAACATTGAAAACATCACTCTACACATCACTCTACACAACATTGAAAACATCACTCTAGACATCACTCTGCACAACATTGAAAACATCACTCTACACATCACTCTGCACAACATTGAAAACATCACTCTACACATCACTCTACACAACATTGAATACATCACTCTACACTTCACTTTACACAATATTGAAAACATCACTCTATACATCACTCTACACAACATTGTAAACATCACTCTACACATGAGTCTACACAACATTGAAAAACTCACTCTGTACATCATTCTGCACAACATTGAAAACATCACTCTACACAATACTCTACATAACATTGAAAACATCACTCTACACATCACTCTCCACAACATTGAAAACATCACTCTGCACAACAATCTACACAGCATTGAAAACATCACTCTACACATCAATCTACACAACATTGAAAACATCACTCTGCACATCACTCTACACAATATTGAAAACGTCACTCTACACAGCACTTTACACAACATTGAAAGCATCACTCTACACAACAATCTACACAACATTGAAAACATCACTCGACACATCACTCTACACAACATTGAAAACATCACTTTACACAACAATCTACACAACATTGAAAACATCACTCTACACATCACTCTACACAACATTGAAAACATCACTCTACACCGCACACTACACAGCATTGTAAACATCACTCTACACATGACTACACAACATTGAAAAAATCTCTCTGTACCCCATTCTGCACAACATTGAATACATCACTCTATACATCACACTACAGAACATTGAAAACATCACTCTACATATCACTCTGCACAACATTGAAAACATCACTCTACATATCACATCACTCTACACATCAATCTACAAAACATTGTAAACATCACTCTACACATCACCCTACACAACATTGAAAACATCACTCTACACAACATTGAAAACATCACTCAACACATCACTCTCCACAACATTGAAAACATCACTCTACACAACAATCTACACAACATTGAAAACATCACTCTACACATCACTCCACACAACATTGAAAGCATCACTCTGTACATCATTCTGCACAACATTGAAAACATCACTCTACACAACACTCTACAGAACATTGAAAACATCACTCTACACATCACTCTCCACAACATTGAAAACATCACTCTGCACAACAATCTACAGAACATTGAAAACATCACTCTACACATCAATCTACACAACATTGAAAACATCACTCTGCACATCACTCTACACAATATTGAAAACATCACTCTACACAGCACGCTACACAACATTGAAAGCATCACTCTACACAACAATCTACACAACATTGAAAACATCACTCTACACAGCACTCGACACAGCATTGAAAACATCACTCTACACAGCACGCTACACAACATTGAAAGCATCACTCTACACATCACTCTGCACAACATTGAAAACATCACTCTACACAGCACTCTACACAGCATTGAAAACATCATTCTACACATCACTCTACACAACATTGAAAACATCACTCTATACATCACTCTACACAGCATTGAAAACATCACTATGCACATGACTCTACACAACATTGAAAAACACTCTCTGTACCCCATTCTGCACAACATTGAATACATCACTCTATACATCACTCTACAGAACATTGAAAACATCACTCTACACATCACTCTCCACAACATTTAAATATCACGCTACACATCACGCTACACAACACTGAAATCATCACTCTACACATCACTCTGCACAACATTGAAAACATCACTCTACACATCACTCTGAACACCATTGAAAACATCACACTGCACTTCACTCTACACAACATTGAAAACATCGCTCTAAACAACAATCTACACAACATTGAAAACATCAATCTACACATCACTCTGCAGAATATTGAAAACATCACTCTACACATCACTCTACACAACATTGAAAACATCACTCTACACATCACTCTGCACAACATTGAAAACATCACTCTACATATCACTCTGCACAACATTGAAAACATCACTCTACACATCACTCTACACAACATTGAAACCATCACTCTACACTTCACTTTACACAACATTGAAAACATCACTCAACACATCACTCTACACAACATTGAAAACATCACTCTGCACATCACTCTACACAATATTGAAAACATCACTCTACACAGCACTCTGCACAACATTGAAAACATCACTCTACACAACAATCTACGCAACATTGAAAACATCACTCTACACATCACTCTACACAACATTGAAAACATCACTCTACACAACAATCTACACAACATTGAAAACATCACTCTACACATCACTCTACACAATATTGAAAACATCACTCAACACAGCACTCTACACAGCATTGAAAACATCACTCTACACATCACTCCACACAACATTGAAAACATCACTCTATACATCACTCTACACAACATTGTAAACATCACTCGACACATGACTCTACACAACATTGAAAAAATCACTCTGTACCCCACTCTGCACAACATTGAATACATCACTCTATACATCACTCTACAGAACATTGAAAACATCACTCTACACATCACTCTCCACAACATTTAAATATCACGCTACACATCACTCGACACAACATTGAAATCATCACTCCACACATCACTCTGCACAACATTGAAAACATCACTCTACACATCACTCTATACAACATTGAAAAAAATCACTCTACACATCAATCTGCACAACATTGAAAACATCACTCTACACATCACTCTGCACAACATTGAAAACATCACTCTACACATCACTCTACACAACATTGAAAACATCACTCTACACTTCACTTTACACAACATTGAAAACATCACTCAACACATCACTCTACACAACATTGAAAACATCACTCTGCACATCACTCTACACAAAATTGAAAACATCACTCTACACAGCACTCTACACAACATTGAAAACATCACTCTACACAACAATCTACACAACATTGAAAACTTCACTCTACACATCACTCTACACAACATTGAAAACATCACTCTACACATCACTCTGCACAACATTGAAAACATCACTCTGCACATCACTCTGCACAACATTGAAAACATCACTCTACACATCACTCTACACAACATTGAAAACATCACTCTAGACATCACTCTGCACAACATTGAAAACATCACTCTACACATCACTCTGCACAACATTGAAAACATCACTCTACACATCACTCTACACAACATTGAATACATCACTCTACACTTCACTTTACACAACATTGAAAACATCACTCTATACATCACTCTACACAACATTGTAAACATCACTCTACACATGAGTCTACACAACATTGAAAAACTCACTCTGTACATCATTCTGCACAACATTGAAAACATCACTCTACACAATACTCTACATAACATTGAAAACATCACTCTACACATCACTCTCCACAACATTGAAAACATCACTCTGCACAACAATCTACACAGCATTGAAAACATCACTCTACACATCAATCTACACAACATTGAAAACATCACTCTGCACATCACTCTACACAATATTGAAAACGTCACTCTACACAGCACTCTACACAACATTGAAAGCATCACTCTACACAACAATCTACACAACATTGAAAACATCACTCGACACATCACTCTACACAACATTGAAAACATCACTTTACACAACAATCTACACAACATTGAAAACATCACTCTACACATCACTCTACACAACATTGAAAACATCACTCTACACCGCACACTACACAGCATTGTAAACATCACTCTACACATGACTACACAACATTGAAAAAATCTCTCTGTACCCCATTCTGCACAACATTGAATACATCACTCTATACATCACACTACAGAACATTGAAAACATCACTCTACACATCACTCTCCACAACATTTAAATATCACGCTACACATCACTCTACACAACACTGAATTCATCACTCTACACATCACTCTGCACAACATTGAAAACATCACTGTACACATCACTCTACACAACATTGAAAACATCACTCTACACATCACTCGACGCAACATTGAAAACATCACTATACACATCACTCTGCACAACATTGAAAACATCACTCTGCACATCACTCTGCACAACATTGAAAACATCACTCTACACATCACTCTACGCAACATTGAAAACATCACTCTACACTTCACTTTACACAACATTGAAAACATCACTCAACACATCACTCTACACAACATTGAAAACATCACTCTGCACTCACTCTACACAAAATTGAAAACATCACTCTACACAGCACTCTACACAACATTGAAATCATCACTCTACACATCACTCTACACAACATTGAAAACATCACTCTACACATCACTCTGCACAACATTGAAAACATCACTCTACACATCACTCTGCACAACATTGAAAACATCACTCTACACATCACTCTACACAACATTGAAAACATCACTCTACATTTCACTTTACACAACATTGAAAACATCACTATACACATCACTCTACAAAACATTGAAAACATCACTCTACACAACACTCTACACAACATTGAAAACATCACTCTACACATCACTCTCCACAACATTGAAAACATCACTCTACACAACAATCTACACAACATTGAAAACATCACTCTACACATCAATCTACACAACATTGAAAACATCACTCTGCACATCAATCTACACAATATTGAAAACATCACTCTACACAGCACTCTACACAATATTGAAAGCATCACTGTACACAACAATCTACACAACATTGAAAACATCACTCTACATATCACTCTACACAACATTGAAAACATCATTCTACACAACAATCTACACAACATTGAAAACATCACTCTACACATCACTCTACACAACATTGAAAACATCACTCTACACAGCACTCTACACAGCATTGAAAACATCACTCTACACATCACTCTACACAACATTGAAAACACCACTCTATACATCACTCTACACAACATTGTAAACATCACTCTACACATGACTCTACACAACATTGAAAATATCTCTCTGTACCCCACTCTGCACAACATTGAATACATCACTCTATACATCACTCTACAGAACATTGAAAACATCACTCTACACATCACTCTCCACAACATTTAAATATCACGCTACACATCACTCTACACAACACTGAAATCATCACTCTACACATCACTCTGCACAACATTGAAAACATCACTGTACTCATCACTCTACACAACATTGAAAACATCACTCTACACATCACTGGACGCAACATTAAAAACATCACTATACACATCACTCTGCACAACATTGAAAACATCACTCTGCACAGCACTCTGCACAACATTGAAAACATCACTCTACACATCACTCTACACAACATAGAAAACATCACTCTACACATCACTCTACACAACATTGAAAACATCACTCTACACATCAATCTATACAATATTGAAAACATCACTCGACACATCACTCCACACAACATTGAAAACATCACTCTACATATCACTCTGCACAACATTGAAAACATCACTCTACACATCACTCTACACAACATTGAAAACATCACTCTACACGTCACTCTATACAACATTGAAAACATCACTCTGCACCTCACTCTGCACAACATTGAAAACATCACTCTACACATCACTCTACACAACATTGAAAACATCACTCTATACATCACTCTACACAGCATTGTAAACATCACTCTACACATCACTCTACACAACATAGAAAACATCACTCTACACATCACTCTACACAACATTGAAAACATCACTCTACACATCAATCTATACAATATTGAAAACATCACTCGACACATCACTCCACACAACATTGAAAACATCACTCTACATATCACTCTGCACAACATTGAAAACATCACTCTACACATCACTCTACACAACATTGAAAACATCACTCTACATATCACTCTGCACAACATTGAAAACATCACTCTACACATCACTCGACACAACATTGAAAACATTACTCTACATATCACTCTACAGAACATTGACAACATCACTCTACACATCAGTCTGCACAACATTGAAAACATCACTCTATACATCACTCTACACACCATTGTAAACATCACTCTACATATGACTCTACACAACATTGAAAAAATCACTCTGTATCCCACTCTGCACAACATTGAATACAACACCATATACGTCACTCTACAGAACATTGAAAACATCACTCTACACCTCACTCTCCACAACATTGAAATATCACGCTACACATCACTCTACACAACATTGAAACCATCACTCTGCACATCACTCAGCACAATATTGAAAACATCACTCTACACATCACTCTACACAACATTGAAAACATCACTCTACACATCTCTCGACACAACATTGAAAACATCACTCTATTATCACTCTGCACAACATTGAAAACATCACTCTACACATCACTCTATACACCATAGAAAACATCACTCTGCACCTCACTCTGCACAACATTGAAAACATCACTCTACACATCACTCTACACAACATTGAAAACATCACTCTACACATCACTCCACACAGCATTGTAAACATCACTCTACATATCACTCTGCACAACATTGAGAACATCACTCTGCAAACACTCTACACAACATTGAAAACATCACTCTACACATCACTCGACACAACATTGATTACATTACTCTACATATCACTCTACAGAACACTGCAAACATCACTCTACACATCACTCTGCACAACATTGAAAACATCAATCTACACATCACTCTACACAACACTGCAAATATCACTCTACACATCACTCTGCACAACATTGAAAACATCACTCTACACATCACTCTACACAACTTTGAAAACATCACTCTACACTTCACTCTACACAACATTGAAAACATCACTCAACACATCACTCTACACAACATTGAAAACATCACTCTGTACATCACTCTACACAACATTGAAAACATCACTCTACACAGCACTCTACACAACATTGAAAACATCACTCTACACAACAATCTACACAACATTGAAAAGATCACTCTACACATCACTCTACACAACATTGAAAACATCACTCTACACATCAATCTATACAATATTGAATACATCACTCTACACATCACTCCACACAACATTGAAAACATCACTCTACATATCACTCTGCACAACATTGAAAACATCACTATATATATCACATCACTCTACACATCACTCTGCACAACATTGAAAACATCAATCTACACATCACTCTACACAACATTGAAAACATCACTCTATACATCACTCTACACAGCTTTGTAAACATCACTCTACACATCACTCTGCACAACATTGAGAACATCACTCTGCACATCACTCTACACAACATTGAAAACATCACTCTACACATCACTCGACACAACATTGAATACATTACTCTACATATCACGCTACAGAACATTGAAAACATCACTCTACACATCACTCTGCACAACATTGAAAGCATCACTCTAGACATCACTCTACACAACATTGCAAACATCACTCTACACAGCACTCTACCCAACATTGAAAACATCACTCTACACATCACTCGGCACAACATTGTAAACATCACTCTACACATCACTCTGCACAACATTGAAAACATCACTCTACAAATCACTCTACACAACATTGAAAACATCACTCTACACATCACTCTGCACAACATTGAAAACATCACTCTACACATCACTCTGCACAACATTGAAAACATCACTCTACACATCACTCTACACAACATTGAAAACATCACTCTGCACTTCACTTTACACAACATTGAAAACATCACTCAACACAACACTCTACACAACATTGAAAACATCACTCTGCACTACACAATATTGAAAACATCACTCTACATATCACTCTGCACAACATTGAAAACATCACTCTACACATCACTCTACACAACATTGAAAACATCACTCTACATATCACTCTATATAACATAGAAAACATCACTCTGCACCTCACTCTGCACAACATTGAAAACATCACTCTGCACATCACTCTACACAACATTGAAAACATCACTCTATACATCACTCTACACAGCATTGTAAACATCACTTACACATCACTCTGCACAACATTGAGAACATCACTCTGCACATCACTCTACACAACATTGAAAACATCACTCTACACATCACTCGACACAACATTGAAAACATTACTCTACATTTCACTCTACAGAACATTGAAAACATCACTCTGCACATCACTCTGCACAACATTGAAAACATCACTCTATACATCACTCTACACAACATTGTAAACATCACTCTACACATGACTCTACACAACTTTGAAAAAATCACGCTGTATCCCACTCTGCACAACATTGAATACATCACTCTATACGTCACTCTACAGAACATTGAAAACATCACTCTACACCTCACTCTCCACAACATTGAAATATCACGCTACACATCACTCTACACAACATTGAAAACATCACTCTGCACATCACTCTACACAACATTGAAAACATCAATCTACACAGCACTCTACACAACATTGAAAACATCACTCTACACAACAATCTACACAACATTGAAAAGATCACTCTACACATCACTCTACACAACATTGAAAACATCACTCTACACATCAATCTATACAATATTGAATACATCACTCTACACATCACTTCACACAACATTGAAAACATCACTCTACATATCACTCTGCACAACATTGAAAACATCACTCTACACATCACTCTACACAACATTGAAAACATCACTCTACATATCACTCTGCACAACATTGAAAACATCACTATACATATCACATCACTCTACACATCACTCTACACAACATTGAATACATCACTCTACACAACATTGAAAACATCACTCTACACATCACTCTACACAACATTGAAAACATCACTCTACACTACATTGAAAACATCACTCTACACATCACTCGACACAACATTGAAAACAACACTCTATACATCACTCTGCACAACATTGAAAACATCACTATACATATCACATCACTCTACACATCACTCTACACAACATTGAATACATCACTCTACACATAACTCTACACAACATTGTAAACATCACTCTACACATGAGTCTACACAACATTGAAAAAATCACTCTGTACATCATTCTGCACAACATTGAAAACATCAATCTACACAACACTCTACAGAACATTGAAAATATCACTCTACACATCACTCTCCACAACATTGAAACCATCACTCTACACAACAATCTACACAACATTGAAAACATCACTCTACACAACACTCTGCAAAACATTGAAAACATCACTCTACACATCACTCTCCACAACATTGACAACATCACTCTACACAACAATCTACACAACATTGAAAACATCACTCTACACATCACTCTACACAACATTGAATACATCACTCTACACATAACTCTACACAACATTGTAAACATCACTCGACACATGAGTCTACACAACATTGAAAAAATCACTCTGTACATCATTCTGCACAACATTGAAAACATCAATCTACACAACACTCTACAGAACATTGAAAACATCACTCTACACATCACTCTACACAACATTGCAAACATCACTCTACACAGCACTGTACCCAACATTGAAAACATCACTCTACACATCACTCTGCACAACATTGTAAACATCACTCTACACATCACTCTCCACAACATTGAAACCATCACTCTACACAACAATCTACACAACATTGAAACCATCACTCTACACAACAATCTACACAACATTGAAAACATCACTCTACACAACACTCTGCAAAACATTGAAAACATCACTCTACACATCACTCTCCACAACATTGACAACATCACTCTACACAACAATCTACACAACATTGAAAACATCACTCTACACATCACTCTACACAACATTGAAAACATCACTCTACACTTCACTTTACACAACATTGAAAACGTCACTCAACACATCACTCTCCACAACATTGACAACATCACTCTACACAACAATCTACACAACATTGAAAACATCACTCTGCACATCACTCTACACAACATTGAAAACATCACTCTACACAACAATCTACGCAACATTGTAAACATCACTCTACACATGAGTCTACACAACATTGAAAAAATCACTCTGTATATCATTCTGCACAACATTGAAAACATCAATCTACACAACAATCTACAGAACATTGAAAACATCACTCTACACATCACTCTACACAACATTGCAAACATCACTCTACACAGCACTGTACCCAACATTGAAAACATCACTCTACACATCACTCTGCACAACATTGTAAACATCACTCTACACATCACTCTGCACAACATTGAAAACATCACTCTACAAATCACTCTACACAACATTGAAAACATCACTCTACACATCACTCTACACAACATTGTAAACATCACTCTACACATGACTCTACACAACATTGAAAAAAAATCACTCTGTATCCCACTCTGCACAACATTGAATACATCACTCTATACGTCACTCTACAGAACATTGAAAACATCACTCTACACCTCACTCTCCACAACATTGAAATATCACGCTACACATCACTCTACACAACATTGAAATCATCACTCTGCATATCACTCTGCACAACATTGAAAACATCAATATACACAGCACTCTACACAACATTGAAATCATTACTCAACACATCACTCTGCACAACATTGAAAACATCACTCTACACATCACTCTCCACAACATTGAAAACATCACTCTACATATCACTCTGCACAACATTGAAAACATCACTCTACACATCACTCTATACAACATAGAAAACATCACTCTGCACCTCACTCTGCACAACATTGAAAACATCACTCTACACATCACTCTACACAACATTGAAAACATCACTCTATACATCACTCTACACAGCTTTGTAAACATCACTCTACACATCACTCTGCACAACATTGAGAATATCACTCTGCACATCACTCTACACAACATTGAAAACATCACTCTAGACATCACTCTACACAACATTGCTAACATCACTCTACACAGCACTCTACCCAACATTGAAAACATCACTCTACACATCACTCTGCACAACATTGTAAACATGACTCTACACATCACTCTGCACAACATTGAAAACATCACTATGCACATCACTCTGCACAACATTGAAAACATCACTCTACACATCACTCTACACAACATTGAAAACATCGCACTACACTTCAATTTACACAACATTGAAAACATCACTCAACACATCACTCTACACAACATTGAAAACATCACTCTGCACATCACTCTAAACAATATTGAAAACATCACTCTGCACAGCACTCTACCCAACTATTGAAAACATCACTCTACACAACAATCTACACAACATTGAAAAAATCACTCTACACATCACTCAACACAGCATTGAAAACATCACTCTACACATCAATCTATATAATATTGAAAACATCACTCGACACATCACTCCACACAACATTGAAAACATCAGTCTACATATCACTCTGCACAACATTGAAAACATCACTCTACACATCACTCGACACAACATTGAAAACATCACTCTATATATCACTCTGCACAACATTGAAAACATCACTCTACACATCACTCTGTACAACATATAAAACTTCACTCTGCACCTCACTCTGCACAACATTGAAAACATCACTCTACACATCACTCCACACAACATTGAAAACATCACTCTACACATCACTCAGCACAACATTGAAAACATCACTCTGCACATCACTCTACAGAACATTGAAAACATCACTCTACACAGCACTCTACACAACATTGAAAACATCACGCTACACAACAATCTACACAACATTGAAAAGATCACTCTACACATCACTCTACACAACATTGAAAACATCACTCTACACATCAATCTATACAATATTGAATACATCACTCTACACATCACTTCACACAACATTGAAAACATCACTCTACATATCACTCTGCACAACATTGAAAACATCACTCTACACATCACTCTACACAACATTGAAAACATCACTCTACATATCACTCTGCACAACATTGAAAACATCACTATACATATCACATCACTCTACACATCACTCTACACAACATTGAATACATCACTCTACACATCACTCTACACAACATTGAAAACATCACTCTACACATCACTCTACACAACATTGAAAACATCACTCTATACTACATTGAAAACATCACTCTACACATCACTCGACACAACATTGAAAACAACACTCTATACATCACTCTGCACAACATTGAAAACATCACTATACATATCACATCACTCTACACATCACTCTACACAACATTGAATAAATCACTCTACACATAACTCTACACAACATTGTAAACATCACTCTACACATGAGTCTACACAACATTGAAAAAATCACTCTGTACATCATTCTGCACAACATTGAAAACATCAATCTACACAACACTCTACAGAACATTGAAAACATCATTCTACACATCACTCTCCACAACATTGAAACCATCACACTACACAACACTCTGCAAAACATTGAAAACATCACTCTACACATCACTCTCCACAACATTGACAACATCACTCTACACAACAATCTACACAACATTGAAAACATCACTCTACACTTCATTTTACACAACATTGAAAACATCACTCAACACATCACTCTACACAACATTGAAAACATCACTCTGCACATCACTCTACACAACATTGAAAACATCACTCAACACAACAATCTACGCAACATTGATAACATCACTCTACACATCACTCTACACAATATTGAAAACATCACTCTACACAACAATCTACACAACATTGAAAACATCACTCTACACATCACTCTACACAATATTGAAAACATCACTCTACACAGCACTCTACACAGCATTGAAAACATCACTCTACACATCACTCTACGCAACATTGAAAACATCACTCTATTCATCACTCTACACAACATTGTAAACATCACTCTACACATGACTTTACACAACATTGAAAAAATCACTCTGTACCCCACGCTGCACAACATTGAAAAAATCACTCTGTACCCCACGCTGCACAACATTGAATACATCACTCTATACATCACTCTACAGAACATTGAAAACATCACTCTACACATCAGTCTGTACAACATTGAAACCATCACTCTACACATCACTCTACACAACATTGAAAACATCACTCTACACATCACTCTGCACAACATTGAAAACATCACTCTGCACATCACTCTGCACAACATTGAAAACATCACTCAACACATCACTCGACACAACATTGTAAACATCAATCTACACATCACTCTGCACACCATTGAAAACATCACTCTACACTTCACTCTACACAACATTGTAAACATCACTCTACACATGAGTCTACACAACATTGAAAAAATCACTCTGTACATCATTCTGCACAACATTGAAAACATCAATCTACACAACACTCTACAGAACATTGACAACATCACTCTACACATCACTCTCCACAACATTGAAAACATCACTCTACACAACAATCTACACAACATTGAAAACATCACTCTACACAACACTCTACAAAACATTGAAAACATCACTTTACACATCACTCTACACAACATTGAAAACATCACTCGACACAACAATCTACACAACATTGAAAACATCACTCTACACATCACTCTACACAACATTGAAAACATCACTCTACACATCACTCTGCACAACATTGAAAACATCACTCTAGACATCACTCTGCACAACATTGAAAACATCACTCTACACATCACTCTACACAACATTGAAAACATCACTCTACACTTCATTTTGCACAACATTGAAAACATCACTCAACACCTCACTCTACACAACATTGAAAACATCACTCTGCACATCACTCCACACGATACTGAAAACATCACTCTACACTGCACTCTACACAACATTGAAAACATCACTCTACACAACAATCTACGCAACATTGATAACATCACTCTACACATCACTCTACACAACATTGAAAACATCACTCTACACAACAATCTACACAACATTGAAAACATCACTCTACACATCACTCTACACAATATTGAAAACATCACTCTGCACAGCACTCTACACAGCATTGAAAACATCACTCTACACATCACTCGACACAACATTGAAAACATCGCTCTATACAACACTCAACACAACATTGTAAACATCAATCTACACATCACTCTACACAACATTGAAAACATCACTCTACACAACAATCTACACAACATTGAAAACATCACTCTACACAACACTCTACAAAACATTGAAAACATCACTTTACACATCACTCTACACAACATTGAAAACATCACTCGACACAACAATCTACACAACATTGAAAACATCACTCTACACATCACTCTACACAACATTGAAAACATCACTCTACACATCACTCTGCACAACATTGAAAACATCACTCTAGACATCACTCTGCACAACATTGAAAACATCACTCTACACATCACTCTACACAACATTGAAAACATCACTCTACACTTCACTTTGCACAACATTGAAAACATCACTCAACACCTCACTCTACACAACATTGAAAACATCACTCTGCACATCACTCCACACAATACTGAAAACATCACTCTACACAGCACTCTACACAACATTGAAAACATCACTCTACACAACAATCTACGCAACATTGATAACATCACTCTACACATCACTCTACACAACATTGAAAACATCACTCTACACAACAATCTACACAACATTGAAAACATCACTCTACACATCACTCTACACAATATTGAAAACATCACTCTGCACAGCACTCTACACAGCATTGAAAACATCACTCTACACATCACTCGACACAACATTGAAAACATCGCTCTATACAACACTCAACACAACATTGTAAACATCAATCTACACATCACTCAACACAACATTGAAAACATCACTCTACACATCACTCTGCACAACATTGAAAACATCACTCTACACATCACTCTGCACAACATTGAAAACATCACTCTACACATCACTCGACACAACATTGTAAACATCACTCTACACATCACTCTGCACACCATTGAAAACATCACTCTACACTTCACTCTACACAACATTGAAAACATCGCTCTAAACAACAATCTACACAACATTGAAAACATCAATCTACACATCACCCTGCAGAATATTGAAAACATCACTCTACACATCACTCTACACAACATTGAAAACATCACTCTATATATCACTCTACACAACATTGAAAACATCACTCTACACATCACTCTACACAACATTGTAAACATCACTCTACACATGAGTCTACACAACATTGAAAAAATCACTCTGTACATCATTCTGCACATCATTGAAAACATCCATCTACACAACACTCGACATAACATTGAAAACATCACTCTACACATCACTCTCCACAACACTGAATACATCACTCTACACAACAATCTACACAACATTGAAAACATCACTCTACACATCACTCTGCACAACATTGAAAACATCACTCTGGACATCACTCTGCACAACATTGAAAACATCACTCTACACATCACTCTACACAACATTGAAAACATCACTCTACACTTCACTTTGCACAACATTGAAAACATCACTCAACACCTCACTCTACACAACATTGAAAACATCACTCTGCACATCACTCCACACAATATTGAAAACATCACTCTACACAGCACTCTACACAACATTAAAAACATCACTCTACACAACAATCTACGCAACATTGATAACATCACTCTACACATCACTCTACACAACATTGAAAACATCACTCTACACAACAATCTACACAACATTGAAAACATCACTCTACACATCACTCTACACAATATTGAAAACATCACTCTGCACAACACTCTACACAGCATTGAAAACATCACTCTACACATCACTCGACACAACATTGAAAACATCGCTCTATACAACACTCAACACAACATTGTAAACATCAATCTACCCATGACTCTACACAACATTGAAAAAATCACTCTGTACCCCACTCTGCACAACATTGAATACATAACTCTATACATCACTCAACAGAACATTGAAAACATCACTCTACACATCACTCTCCACAACATTTAAATATCACGCTACACATCACTCTACACAACATTGAAATCATCATTCTACACATCACTCTACACAACATTGAAAACAGCACTCTACACATCACTCTGCACAACATTGAACACATCACTCTACACATCACTCGACACAACATTGAAAACATCACTATACACATCACTCTGCACAACATTGAAAACATCACTCTGCACATCACTCTGCACAACACTGAAAACATCACTCTACACATCACTCTACACAACATTGAAAACATCACTCTACACCTCACTCTGCACAACATTGAAAACATCACTCTACACATCACTCTGCACAACATTGAAAACATCACTCTACACATCACTTGACACAACATTGTAAACATCACTCTACACATCACTCTGCACACCATTGAAAACATCACTAGACACTTCACTCTACACAACATTGAAAACATCGCTCTAAACAACAATCTACATAACATTGAAAACATCAATTTAAACATCACTCTGCAGAATATTAAAAACATCACTCTACACATCACTCTACACAGCATTGAAAACATCACTCTATATATCACTCTACACAACATTGAAAACATCACACTACACATCACTCTACACAACATTGTAAACATCACTCTACACATGAGTCTACACAACATTGAAAAAATCACTCTGTACATCATTCTGCACATCATTGAAAACATCAATCTACACAACACTCGACAGAACATTGAAAACATCACTCTACACATCACTCTCCACAACACTGAATACATCACTCTACACAACAATCTACACAACATTGAAAACATCACTCTACACAACACTCTACAAAACATTGAAAACATCACTCTACGCATCACTCTCCACAACATTGAAAACATCACTCTACACAACAATCTACACAACATTGAAAACATCACTCTACACATCACTCTACACAACATTGAAAACATCACTCTACACATCACCCTGCACAACATTGAAAACATCACTCTGCACATCACTCTGCACAACATTGAAAACATCACTCTACACATCACTCTACACAACATTGAACACATCACTCTACACATCACTCGACACAACATTGAAAACATCACTATACACATCACTCTGCACAACATTGAAAACATCACTCTGCACATCACTCTGCACAACATTGAAAACATCACTCTACACATCACTCTACACAACATTGAAAACATCACTCTACACATCACGCTGCACAACATGGAAAACATCACTCTACACATCACTCTGCACAACATTGAAAACATCACTCAACACATCACTCGACACAACATTGTAAACATCACTCTACACATCACTCTGCACACCATTGAAAACATCACTCTACACTTCACTCCACACAACATTGAAAACATCGCTCCAAACAACAATCTACACAACATTGAAAACATCAATCTACACATCACTCTGCAGAATATTGAAAACATCACTCTACACATCACTCTACACAACATTGAAAACATCACTCTATATATCACTCTACACACCATTGAAAACATCACTCTACACATCACTCTACACAACATTGTAAACATCACTCTACACATGCGTCTACACAACATTGAAAAAATCACTCTGTACATCATTCTGCACATCATTGAAAACATCAATCTACACAACACTCGACAGAACATTGAAAACATCACTCTACACAGCACTCTACACAACATTGAAAACATCACTCTACACAACAATCTACGCAACATTGATAACATCACTCTACACATCACTCTACACAACATTGAAAACATCACTCTACACAACAATCTACACAACATTGAAAACATCACTCTACACATCACTCTACACAATATTGAAAACATCACTCTGCACAGCACTCTACACAGCATTGAAAACATCACTCTACACATCACTCGACACAACATTGAAAACATCGCTCTATACAACACTCAGCACAACATTGTAAACATCAATCTACACATGACTCTACACAACATTGAAAAAATCACTCTGTACCCCACTCTGCACAACATTGAATATATAACTCTATACATCACTCAACAGAACATTGAAAACATTACTCTACACATCACTCTCCACAACATTTAAATATCACGCTACACAGCACTCTACACAACATTGAAATCATCATTCTACACATCACTCTACACAACATTGAAAACATCACTCTACATATCACTCTACACAACATTGAACACATCACTCTACACATCACTCGACACAACATTGACAACATAACTATACACATCACTCTGTACAACATTGAAAACATCACTCTGCACATCACTCTGCACAACATTGAAAACATCACTCTACACATCACTCTACACAACATTGAAAACATCACTCTACACATCACTCTGCACAACATTGAAAACATCACTCTACACATCACTCGACACAACATTGTAAACATCACTCTACACATCACTCTGCACACCATTGAAAACATCACTCTACACAACACTCTACAAAACATTGAAAACATCACTCTACACTTCACTTTACACAACATTGAAAACGTCACTCAACACATCACTCTCCACAACATTGACAACATCACTCTACACAACAATCTACACAACATTGAAAACATCACTCTACACATCACTCTACACAACATTGAAAACATCACTCTACACTTCACTTTACACAACATTGAAAACGTCACTCAACACATCACTCTCCACAACATTGACAACATCACTCTACACAACAATCTACACAACATTGAAAACATCACTCTGCACATCACTCTACACAACATTGAAAACATCACTCTACACAACAATCTACGCAACATTGTAAACATCACTCTACACATGAGTCTACACAACATTGAAAAAATCACTCTGTATATCATTCTGCACAACATTGAAAACATCAATCTACACAACAATCTACAGAACATTGAAAACATCACTCTACACATCACTCTACACAACATTGCAAACATCACTCTACACAGCACTGTACCCAACATTGAAAACATCACTCTACACATCACTCTGCACAACATTGTAAACATCACTCTACACATCACTCTGCACAACATTGAAAACATCACTCTACAAATCACTCTACACAACATTGAAAACATCACTCTACACATCACTCTACACAACATTGTAAACATCACTCTACACATGACTCTACACAACATTGAAAAAAAATCACTCTGTATCCCACTCTGCACAACATTGAATACATCACTCTATACGTCACTCTACAGAACATTGAAAACATCACTCTACACCTCACTCTCCACAACATTGAAATATCACGCTACACATCACTCTACACAACATTGAAATCATCACTCTGCATATCACTCTGCACAACATTGAAAACATCAATATACACAGCACTCTACACAACATTGAAATCATTACTCAACACATCACTCTGCACAACATTGAAAACATCACTCTACACATCACTCTCCACAACATTGAAAACATCACTCTACATATCACTCTGCACAACATTGAAAACATCACTCTACACATCACTCTATACAACATAGAAAACATCACTCTGCACCTCACTCTGCACAACATTGAAAACATCACTCTACACATCACTCTACACAACATTGAAAACATCACTCTATACATCACTCTACACAGCTTTGTAAACATCACTCTACACATCACTCTGCACAACATTGAGAATATCACTCTGCACATCACTCTACACAACATTGAAAACATCACTCTAGACATCACTCTACACAACATTGCTAACATCACTCTACACAGCACTCTACCCAACATTGAAAACATCACTCTACACATCACTCTGCACAACATTGTAAACATGACTCTACACATCACTCTGCACAACATTGAAAACATCACTATGCACATCACTCTGCACAACATTGAAAACATCACTCTACACATCACTCTACACAACATTGAAAACATCGCACTACACTTCAATTTACACAACATTGAAAACATCACTCAACACATCACTCTACACAACATTGAAAACATCACTCTGCACATCACTCTAAACAATATTGAAAACATCACTCTGCACAGCACTCTACCCAACTATTGAAAACATCACTCTACACAACAATCTACACAACATTGAAAAAATCACTCTACACATCACTCAACACAGCATTGAAAACATCACTCTACACATCAATCTATATAATATTGAAAACATCACTCGACACATCACTCCACACAACATTGAAAACATCAGTCTACATATCACTCTGCACAACATTGAAAACATCACTCTACACATCACTCGACACAACATTGAAAACATCACTCTATATATCACTCTGCACAACATTGAAAACATCACTCTACACATCACTCTGTACAACATATAAAACTTCACTCTGCACCTCACTCTGCACAACATTGAAAACATCACTCTACACATCACTCCACACAACATTGAAAACATCACTCTACACATCACTCAGCACAACATTGAAAACATCACTCTGCACATCACTCTACAGAACATTGAAAACATCACTCTACACAGCACTCTACACAACATTGAAAACATCACGCTACACAACAATCTACACAACATTGAAAAGATCACTCTACACATCACTCTACACAACATTGAAAACATCACTCTACACATCAATCTATACAATATTGAATACATCACTCTACACATCACTTCACACAACATTGAAAACATCACTCTACATATCACTCTGCACAACATTGAAAACATCACTCTACACATCACTCTACACAACATTGAAAACATCACTCTACATATCACTCTGCACAACATTGAAAACATCACTATACATATCACATCACTCTACACATCACTCTACACAACATTGAATACATCACTCTACACATCACTCTACACAACATTGAAAACATCACTCTACACATCACTCTACACAACATTGAAAACATCACTCTATACTACATTGAAAACATCACTCTACACATCACTCGACACAACATTGAAAACAACACTCTATACATCACTCTGCACAACATTGAAAACATCACTATACATATCACATCACTCTACACATCACTCTACACAACATTGAATAAATCACTCTACACATAACTCTACACAACATTGTAAACATCACTCTACACATGAGTCTACACAACATTGAAAAAATCACTCTGTACATCATTCTGCACAACATTGAAAACATCAATCTACACAACACTCTACAGAACATTGAAAACATCATTCTACACATCACTCTCCACAACATTGAAACCATCACACTACACAACACTCTGCAAAACATTGAAAACATCACTCTACACATCACTCTCCACAACATTGACAACATCACTCTACACAACAATCTACACAACATTGAAAACATCACTCTACACTTCATTTTACACAACATTGAAAACATCACTCAACACATCACTCTACACAACATTGAAAACATCACTCTGCACATCACTCTACACAACATTGAAAACATCACTCAACACAACAATCTACGCAACATTGATAACATCACTCTACACATCACTCTACACAATATTGAAAACATCACTCTACACAACAATCTACACAACATTGAAAACATCACTCTACACATCACTCTACACAATATTGAAAACATCACTCTACACAGCACTCTACACAGCATTGAAAACATCACTCTACACATCACTCTACGCAACATTGAAAACATCACTCTATTCATCACTCTACACAACATTGTAAACATCACTCTACACATGACTTTACACAACATTGAAAAAATCACTCTGTACCCCACGCTGCACAACATTGAAAAAATCACTCTGTACCCCACGCTGCACAACATTGAATACATCACTCTATACATCACTCTACAGAACATTGAAAACATCACTCTACACATCAGTCTGTACAACATTGAAACCATCACTCTACACATCACTCTACACAACATTGAAAACATCACTCTACACATCACTCTGCACAACATTGAAAACATCACTCTGCACATCACTCTGCACAACATTGAAAACATCACTCAACACATCACTCGACACAACATTGTAAACATCAATCTACACATCACTCTGCACACCATTGAAAACATCACTCTACACTTCACTCTACACAACATTGTAAACATCACTCTACACATGAGTCTACACAACATTGAAAAAATCACTCTGTACATCATTCTGCACAACATTGAAAACATCAATCTACACAACACTCTACAGAACATTGACAACATCACTCTACACATCACTCTCCACAACATTGAAAACATCACTCTACACAACAATCTACACAACATTGAAAACATCACTCTACACAACACTCTACAAAACATTGAAAACATCACTTTACACATCACTCTACACAACATTGAAAACATCACTCGACACAACAATCTACACAACATTGAAAACATCACTCTACACATCACTCTACACAACATTGAAAACATCACTCTACACATCACTCTGCACAACATTGAAAACATCACTCTAGACATCACTCTGCACAACATTGAAAACATCACTCTACACATCACTCTACACAACATTGAAAACATCACTCTACACTTCATTTTGCACAACATTGAAAACATCACTCAACACCTCACTCTACACAACATTGAAAACATCACTCTGCACATCACTCCACACAATACTGAAAACATCACTCTACACTGCACTCTACACAACATTGAAAACATCACTCTACACAACAATCTACGCAACATTGATAACATCACTCTACACATCACTCTACACAACATTGAAAACATCACTCTACACAACAATCTACACAACATTGAAAACATCACTCTACACATCACTCTACACAATATTGAAAACATCACTCTGCACAGCACTCTACACAGCATTGAAAACATCACTCTACACATCACTCGACACAACATTGAAAACATCGCTCTATACAACACTCAACACAACATTGTAAACATCAATCTACACATCACTCTACACAACATTGAAAACATCACTCTACACAACAATCTACACAACATTGAAAACATCACTCTACACAACACTCTACAAAACATTGAAAACATCACTTTACACATCACTCTACACAACATTGAAAACATCACTCGACACAACAATCTACACAACATTGAAAACATCACTCTACACATCACTCTACACAACATTGAAAACATCACTCTACACATCACTCTGCACAACATTGAAAACATCACTCTAGACATCACTCTGCACAACATTGAAAACATCACTCTACACATCACTCTACACAACATTGAAAACATCACTCTACACTTCACTTTGCACAACATTGAAAACATCACTCAACACCTCACTCTACACAACATTGAAAACATCACTCTGCACATCACTCCACACAATACTGAAAACATCACTCTACACAGCACTCTACACAACATTGAAAACATCACTCTACACAACAATCTACGCAACATTGATAACATCACTCTACACATCACTCTACACAACATTGAAAACATCACTCTACACAACAATCTACACAACATTGAAAACATCACTCTACACATCACTCTACACAATATTGAAAACATCACTCTGCACAGCACTCTACACAGCATTGAAAACATCACTCTACACATCACTCGACACAACATTGAAAACATCGCTCTATACAACACTCAACACAACATTGTAAACATCAATCTACACATCACTCAACACAACATTGAAAACATCACTCTACACATCACTCTGCACAACATTGAAAACATCACTCTACACATCACTCTGCACAACATTGAAAACATCACTCTACACATCACTCGACACAACATTGTAAACATCACTCTACACATCACTCTGCACACCATTGAAAACATCACTCTACACTTCACTCTACACAACATTGAAAACATCGCTCTAAACAACAATCTACACAACATTGAAAACATCAATCTACACATCACCCTGCAGAATATTGAAAACATCACTCTACACATCACTCTACACAACATTGAAAACATCACTCTATATATCACTCTACACAACATTGAAAACATCACTCTACACATCACTCTACACAACATTGTAAACATCACTCTACACATGAGTCTACACAACATTGAAAAAATCACTCTGTACATCATTCTGCACATCATTGAAAACATCCATCTACACAACACTCGACATAACATTGAAAACATCACTCTACACATCACTCTCCACAACACTGAATACATCACTCTACACAACAATCTACACAACATTGAAAACATCACTCTACACATCACTCTGCACAACATTGAAAACATCACTCTGGACATCACTCTGCACAACATTGAAAACATCACTCTACACATCACTCTACACAACATTGAAAACATCACTCTACACTTCACTTTGCACAACATTGAAAACATCACTCAACACCTCACTCTACACAACATTGAAAACATCACTCTGCACATCACTCCACACAATATTGAAAACATCACTCTACACAGCACTCTACACAACATTAAAAACATCACTCTACACAACAATCTACGCAACATTGATAACATCACTCTACACATCACTCTACACAACATTGAAAACATCACTCTACACAACAATCTACACAACATTGAAAACATCACTCTACACATCACTCTACACAATATTGAAAACATCACTCTGCACAACACTCTACACAGCATTGAAAACATCACTCTACACATCACTCGACACAACATTGAAAACATCGCTCTATACAACACTCAACACAACATTGTAAACATCAATCTACCCATGACTCTACACAACATTGAAAAAATCACTCTGTACCCCACTCTGCACAACATTGAATACATAACTCTATACATCACTCAACAGAACATTGAAAACATCACTCTACACATCACTCTCCACAACATTTAAATATCACGCTACACATCACTCTACACAACATTGAAATCATCATTCTACACATCACTCTACACAACATTGAAAACAGCACTCTACACATCACTCTGCACAACATTGAACACATCACTCTACACATCACTCGACACAACATTGAAAACATCACTATACACATCACTCTGCACAACATTGAAAACATCACTCTGCACATCACTCTGCACAACACTGAAAACATCACTCTACACATCACTCTACACAACATTGAAAACATCACTCTACACCTCACTCTGCACAACATTGAAAACATCACTCTACACATCACTCTGCACAACATTGAAAACATCACTCTACACATCACTTGACACAACATTGTAAACATCACTCTACACATCACTCTGCACACCATTGAAAACATCACTAGACACTTCACTCTACACAACATTGAAAACATCGCTCTAAACAACAATCTACATAACATTGAAAACATCAATTTACACATCACTCTGCAGAATATTAAAAACATCACTCTACACATCACTCTACACAGCATTGAAAACATCACTCTATATATCACTCTACACAACATTGAAAACATCACACTACACATCACTCTACACAACATTGTAAACATCACTCTACACATGAGTCTACACAACATTGAAAAAATCACTCTGTACATCATTCTGCACATCATTGAAAATATCAATCTACACAACACTCGACAGAACATTGAAAACATCACTCTACACATCACTCTCCACAACACTGAATACATCACTCTACACAACAATCTACACAACATTGAAAACATCACTCTACACAACACTCTACAAAACATTGAAAACATCACTCTACGCATCACTCTCCACAACATTGAAAACATCACTCTACACAACAATCTACACAACATTGAAAACATCACTCTACACATCACTCTACACAACATTGAAAACATCACTCTACACATCACCCTGCACAACATTGAAAACATCACTCTGCACATCACTCTGCACAACATTGAAAACATCACTCTACACATCACTCTACACAACATTGAACACATCACTCTACACATCACTCGACACAACATTGAAAACATCACTATACACATCACTCTGCACAACATTGAAAACATCACTCTGCACATCACTCTGCACAACATTGAAAACATCACTCTACACATCACTCTACACAACATTGAAAACATCACTCTACACATCACGCTGCACAACATGGAAAACATCACTCTACACATCACTCTGCACAACATTGAAAACATCACTCAACACATCACTCGACACAACATTGTAAACATCACTCTACACATCACTCTGCACACCATTGAAAACATCACTCTACACTTCACTCCACACAACATTGAAAACATCGCTCCAAACAACAATCTACACAACATTGAAAACATCAATCTACACATCACTCTGCAGAATATTGAAAACATCACTCTACACATCACTCTACACAACATTGAAAACATCACTCTATATATCACTCTACACACCATTGAAAACATCACTCTACACATCACTCTACACAACATTGTAAACATCACTCTACACATGCGTCTACACAACATTGAAAAAATCACTCTGTACATCATTCTGCACATCATTGAAAACATCAATCTACACAACACTCGACAGAACATTGAAAACATCACTCTACACAGCACTCTACACAACATTGAAAACATCACTCTACACAACAATCTACGCAACATTGATAACATCACTCTACACATCACTCTACACAACATTGAAAACATCACTCTACACAACAATCTACACAACATTGAAAACATCACTCTACACATCACTCTACACAATATTGAAAACATCACTCTGCACAGCACTCTACACAGCATTGAAAACATCACTCTACACATCACTCGACACAACATTGAAAACATCGCTCTATACAACACTCAGCACAACATTGTAAACATCAATCTACACATGACTCTACACAACATTGAAAAAATCACTCTGTACCCCACTCTGCACAACATTGAATATATAACTCTATACATCACTCAACAGAACATTGAAAACATTACTCTACACATCACTCTCCACAACATTTAAATATCACGCTACACAGCACTCTACACAACATTGAAATCATCATTCTACACATCACTCTACACAACATTGAAAACATCACTCTACATATCACTCTACACAACATTGAACACATCACTCTACACATCACTCGACACAACATTGACAACATAACTATACACATCACTCTGTACAACATTGAAAACATCACTCTGCACATCACTCTGCACAACATTGAAAACATCACTCTACACATCACTCTACACAACATTGAAAACATCACTCTACACATCACTCTGCACAACATTGAAAACATCACTCTACACATCACTCGACACAACATTGTAAACATCACTCTACACATCACTCTGCACACCATTGAAAACATCACTCTACACAACACTCTACAAAACATTGAAAACATCACTCTACACATCACTCTACACAACATTGAAAACATCACTCTACACAACAATCTACACAACATTGAAAACATCACTCTACACATCACTCTACACAACATTGAACACATGACTCTACACAGCACTCTGCACAACATTGAAAACATCACTCTGCACTTCACTCTGCACAACATTGAAAACATCACTCCACACATCACTCTACGCAACATTGATAACATCACTCTACACATCACTCTACACAACATTGAACACATCACTCTACACAACAATCTACACAACATTGAAAACATCACTCTACACATCACTCTACACAATATTGAAAACATCACTCTACACAGCACTCTACACAGCGTTGAAAACATCACTCTACACATCACTCTACACAACATTGAAAACAACACACTATACATCACTCTACACAACATTGTAAACATCACTCTACACATGACTCTACACAACATTGAAAAAATCACTCTGTACCCCACTCTGCACAACATTGAATACATCACTCTACACACCACTCTATAGAACATTGAAAACATCACTCTACACATCACTCTCCACAACATTTAAATATCACGCTACACATCACTCTACACAACATTGAAATCATCATTCTACACATCACTCTGCACAACATTGAAAACATCACTCTACACATCACTCTACACAACATTGAACACATCACTCTACACATCACTCGACACAACATTGAAAAAATCACTATACACATCACTCTGCACAACATTGAAAACATCACTCTGCACATCACTCTGCACAACATTGAAAACATCAATCAACACATCACTCTACACAACGTTGAAAACATCACTCTGCACATCACTCTACACAATATTAAAACATCACTCTACACAGCACTCTACACAACATTGAAAACATCACTCTACACAACAATCGATACAACATTGAAAACATCACTCTGTACATCACTCTGCACAACATTGAAAACATCACTCTACACATCACTCCACACAACATTGAAAACATCACTCGACACATCACTCTGCACAACATTGAAAACATCACTCTACACATCAATCTGCACAACATTGAAAACATCACTCCACACATCACTCTACACAATATTGAAAACATCACTCTACACTTCACTTTGCACAACATTGAAAACACCACTATACACATCACTCTACACAACATTGAAAACATCACTCTCTACAACACTCTACACAACACTGTAAACATCAGTCTACACATGCGTCTACACAACATTGAAAAAATCACTCTGTACATCATTCTGCACAACATTGAAAACATCACTCTACACAACACTCTACACAACATTGAAAACATCACTCTACACATCACTCTACACAACATTGAAAACATCACTCTGCACATCACTCTACACAACATAGAAAACATCACTCTACACATCACTCTACACAATATTGAAAACATCACTCTGCACAACACTCTACACAGCATTGAAAACATCACTCTACACATCACTCGACACAACATTGAAAACATCGCTCTTTCCAACACTCAACACAACATTGTAAACATCAATCTACCCATGACTCTACACAACATTGAAAAAATCACTCTGTACCCCACTCTGCACAACATTGAAAACTTCACTCTAGACATCACTCTACACACCATTGAAAACATCACTCTTCACATCACTCTACACAGCATGGAAAACATCACTCTACACATCACTTTACACAACATTGAAAACATCACTCTACACATCACTCTACACAATATTGAAAATATCACTCTACACAGCACTCTACACAGCATGGAAAACATCACTCTACACATCACTCTACATAACATTGAATACATCACTCTATAGATCACTCTACAGAACATTGAAAACATCACTCTACACATCACTCTCTACAACATTTAAATATCACGCTACACATCACTCTACACAACATTGAAATCATCACACTACACATCACGCTGCAGAACATTGAAAACATCACTCTACACATCACTCTACACAACATTGAAAACATCACTCTAGACATCACTCTACACAACATTGAAAACATCACTCTACACAACAATCCACACAACATTGAAAACATCACTCTACACATCACTCTGCACAATATTGAAAACATCACTCTACACAGCACTCTACACAGCATTGAAAACATCACTCTACACATCACTCTACATCACATTGAAAACATCGCTCTATACATCACTCTACACAACATTGTAAACATCACTCTACATATGACTCTACACAACATTGAAAAAACACTCAGTACCCCACTCTCCACAACATTGAATACATCACTCTATAGATCACTCTACAGAACATTGAAAACATCACTCTACACATCACTCTCTACAACATTTAAATATCACGCTACACATCACTCTACACAACATTGAAATCATCACACTACACATCACTCTGCAGAACATTGAAAACATCACTCTACACATCACTCTACACAACATTGAAAACATCACTCTAGACATCACTCTACACAGCATTGAAAACATCACTCTACACATCACTCTACATCACATTGAAAACATCACTCTACACATCACTCTACACAACATTGAACACATCACTCTAGACATCACTCTACACAACATTGAAAACATCACTCTAGACATCACTCTACACAACATTGAAAACATCACTCTAGACATCACTCTGCACAACATTGAATACATCACTCTACACATCACTGTACACAACATTGAAACTATCACTCTACACATCACTCTACACAACACTGAAAACATCACTCAACACTTCACTCTAAACAACATTGAAAACATCAATCTACACATCACTATACAGAACATTGAAAACATCACTCTAAACATCACTCGACACAACATTGTAAACATCACTCTACACATCACTATGCACACCATTGAAAACATCACTCTACACTTCACTCTACACAACATTGAAAACATCACTCAACACAACAATCTACACAACATTGAAAACATCAATCTACACATCACTCTGCAGAATATTGAAAACATCACTCTACACATCACTCTACACAACATTGAAAACATCACTCTATACATCACTCGACACAACATTGAAAACATCACTCTACATTTCACTCGACACAACATTGAAAACATCACTCTACACATGAGTCGACATAACATTGAAAAACTCACTCTGTACATCATTCTGCACAACATTGAAAACATCACTCTACACATCACTCTACAGAACATTGAAAATATCACTCTACACATCACTCTCCACAACATTGAAATATCACGCTACACATCACTCTGCACAACATTGAAAACATCACTCTACACATCACTCTACACAATATTGAAAACATCACTCTACACATCACTCTGCACAACTTTGAAAACATCACTCTACATATAACTCTGCACAACATTGAAAACATCACTCTACACAGCAACCTACACAACATTGAAAACATCACTCTCCACTTCAATTTACACAACATTGAAAACATCACTCAACACATCACTCAACACAACATTGAAAACATCACTCTGCACATCACTCTACACAATATTGAAAACATCACTCGACACAGCACTCTACACAACATTGAAAACATCACTCTACACAACAATCTACACAACATTGAAAACATCACTCTGCACATCACTCTACACAACATTGAAAATATCACTCTACACAACAATCTACACAACATTGAAAACATCACTCTACACATCACTCTACACAATATTGAAAACATCACTCTGCACAGCACTCTACACAACATTGAAAACATCACTCTACACATCACTCTACACAACATTGAAAACATCACTCTATACATCACTCTACACAACATTGTAAACATCTCTCTACACATGACTACACAACATTGAAAAAATCACTCTGTACCCCACTCTGCACAACATTGAATACATCACTCTATCGATCACTCTACAGAACATTGAAAACATCACTCTACACTTCACTCTACACAACATTGAAAACATCACTCTACACAACAATCTGCACAACATTGAAAACATCAATCTACACATCAATCTGCAGAATATTGAAAACATCACTCTACACATCACTCTACACAACATTGAAAACATCACTCTATACATCACTCGGCATAACATTGAAAACATCACTCTACGCATCACTCTACACAACATTGTAAACATCACTCTACACATGAGTCTACACAACAATGAAAAAGTCACTCTGTACATCATTCTGCACAACATTGAAAACATCACTCTACACATCACTCTACAGAACATTGAAAACATCACTCTACACATCACTCTCCACAACATTGAAATATCACGCTACACATCACTCTGCACAACATTGAAAACATCACTCTACACATCACTCTACACAATATTGAAAACATCACTCTACACATCACTCTGCACAACATTGAAAACATCACTCTACATATCACTCAGCACAACATTGAAAACATCACTCTACACAGCACTCTACACAACATTGAAAACATCACTCTCCACTTCACTTTACACAACATTGAAAACATCACTCAACACATCACTCTACACAACATTGAAAACATCACTCTGCACATCACTCTACACAATATTGAAAACATCACTCTACATAGCACTCTACACAACATTGAAAACATCACTCAACACATCACTCTACACAACATTGAAAACATCACTCTGCACATCACTCTACACAATATTGAAAACATCACTCTACACAGCACTCTACACAACATTGAAAACATCACTCTACACAACAATCTACACAATATTGAAAACATCACTCTACACATCACTCTACACAACATTGAAAACATCACTCTACACATCACTCTACACAATATTGAAAACATCACTCTACACAGCACTCTACACAACATTGAAAACATCACTCTGCACATCACTCTACACAATATTGAAAACATCACTCTACACAGCACTCTACACAACATTGAAAACATCACTCTACACAACAATCTACACAATATTGAAAACATCACTCTATACATCACTCTACACAACATTTAAAACATCACTCTACACATCACTCTACACAACATTGAAAACATCACTCTATACATCACTCTACACAACATTGTAAACATCACTCTACACATGACTCTACACAACATTGAAAAAATCACTCTGTACCCCACTCTGCACAACATTGAATGCATCACTCTATCGATCACTCCACAGAACATTGAAAACATCACTCTACACATCACTCTCCACGACATTTAATATCACGCTACACATCAGTCTACACAACATTGAAATCATCACACTACACATCACTCTGCAAAACATTGAAAACATCACTCTACACATCACTCTACACAACATTGAAAACATCACTCTGCACATCACTCTACACAATATTGAAAACATCACTCGACACAGCACTCTACACAACATTGAAAACATCACTCTACACAACAATCTACACAGCATTGAAAACATCACTCTACACATCACTCTACACAACATTGAAAATATCACTCTACACAACAATCTACATAACATTGAAAACATCACTCTACACATCACTCTACACAATATTGAAAACATCACTCTGCACAGCATTCTACACAACATTGAAAACATCACTCTACACATCACTCTACACAACATTGAAAACATCACTCTATACATCATTCTACACAACATTGTAAACATCACTCTACACATGACTCTACACAACATTGAAAAAATCACTCTGTACCCCACTCTGCACAACATTGAATACATCACTCTATCGATCACTCTACAGAACATTGAAAACATCACTCTACACTTCACTCTACACAACATTGAAAACATCACTCTACACAACAATCTGCACAACATTGAAAACATCAATCTACACATCACTCTGCAGAATATTGAAAACATCACTCTACACATCACTCTACACAACATTGAAAACATCACTCTATATATCACTCGACACAACATTGAAAACATCACTCTACACATCACTCTACACAACATTGTAAACATCACTCTACACATGAGTCTACACAACAATGAAAAAGTCACTCTGTACATCATTCTGCACAACATTGAAAACATCACTCTACACATCACTCTACAGAACATTGAAAACATCACTCTACACATCACTCTCCACAACATTGAAATATCACGCTACACATCACTCTGCACAACATTGAAAATATCACTCTACACATCACTCTACACAATATTGAAAACATCACTCTACACATCACTCTGCACAACATTGAAAACATCACTCTACATATCACTCAGCACAACATTGAAAACATCACTCTACACAGCACTCTACACAACATTGAAAACATCACTCTCCACTTCACTTTACACAACATTGAAAACATCACTCAACACATCACTTTACACAACATTGAAAACATCACTCTGCACATCACTCCACACAATATTGAAAACATCACTCTACACAGCACTCTACACAACGTTGAAAACATCTCTCTACACATGACTCTACACAACATTGAAAAAATCACTCTGTACCCCACTCTGCACAACATTGAATATATCACTCTATCGATCACTCTACAGAACATTGAAAACATCACTCTACACTTCACTCTACACAACATTGAAAACATCACTCTACACAACAATCTGCACAACATTGAAAACATCAATCTACACATCACTCTGCAGAATATTGAAAACATCACTCTACACATCACTCTACACAACATTGAAAACATCACTCTATACATCACTCGGCATAACATTGAAAACATCACTCTACACATCACTCTACACAACATTGTAAACATCACTCTACACATGAGTCTACACAACAATGAAAAAGTCACTCTGTACATCATTCTGCACAACATTGAAAACATCACTCTACACATCACTCTACAGAACATTGAAAACATCACTCTACACATCACTCTCCACAACATTGAAATATCACGCTACACATCACTCTGCACAACATTGAAAACATCACTCTACACATCACTCTACACAATATTGAAAACATCACTCTACACATCACTCTGCACAACATTGAAAACATCACTCTACATATCACTCAGCACAACATTGAAAACATCACTCTACACAGCACTCTACACAACATTGAAAACATCACTCTCCACTTCACTTTACACAACATTGAAAACATCACTCAACACATCACTCTGCACAACATTGAAAACATCACTCTGCACATCACTCTACACATTATTGAAAACATCACTCTACATAGCACTCTACACAACATTGAAAACATCACTCAACACATCACTCTACACAACATCGAAAACATCACTCTGCACATCACTCTACACAATATTGAAAACATCACACTACACAGCACTCTACACAACATTGAAAACATCACTCTACACAACAATCTACACAATATTGAAAACATCACTCTACACATCACTCTACACAACATTGAAAACATCACTCTACACATCACTCTACACAATATTGAAAACATCACTCTACACAGCACTCTACACAACATTGAAAACATCACTCTACACTTCACTTTACACAACATTGAAAACATCACTCGACACATCACTCTACACAATATTGAAAACATCACTCTATACATCACTCTACACAACATTTAAAACATCACTCTACACATCACTCCACACAACATTGAAAACATCACTCTATACATCACTCTGCACAACATTGTAAACATCACTCTACACATGACTCTACACAACATTGAAAAAATCACTGTGTACCCCACTCTGCACAACATTGAATACATCACTCTATCGATCACTCCACAGAACATTGAAAACATCATTCTACACATCACTCTCCACAACATTTAATATCACGCTACACATCACTCTACACAACATTGAAATCATCACACTACACATCACTCTGCAAAACATTGAAAACATCACTCTACACATCACTCTACACAACATTGAAAACATCACTCTGCACATCACTCTACACAATATTGAAAACATCACTCGACACAGCACTCTACACAACATTGAAAACATCACTCTACACAACAATCTACACAACATTGAAAACATCACTCTACACATCACTCTACACAACATTGAAAATATCACTCTACACAACAATCTACATAACATTGAAAACATCACTCTACACATCACTCTACACAATATTGAAAACATCACTCTGCACAGCATTCTACACAACATTGAAAACATCACTCTACACATCACTCTACACAACATTGAAAACATCACTCTATACATCACTCTACACAACATTGTAAACATCACTCTACACATGACTCTACACAACATTGAAAAAATCACTCTGTACCACACTCTGCACAACATTGAATACATCACTCTATCGATCACTCTACAGAACATTGAAAACATCACTCTACACTTCACTCTACACAACATTGAAAACATCACTCTACACAACAAGCTGCACAACATTGAAAACATCAATCTACACATCACTCTGCAGAATATTGAAAACATCACTCTACACATCACTCTACACAACATTGTAAACATCACTCTACACATGAGTCTACACAACAATGAAAAAGTCACTCTGTACATCATTCTGCACAACATTGAAAACATCACTCTTACATCACTCTACAGAACATTGAAAACATCACTCTACACATCACTCTCCACAACATTGAAATATCACGCGACACATCACTCTGCACAACATTGAAAATATCACTCTACACATCACTCTACACAATATTGAAAACATCACTCTACACATCACTCTGCACAACATTGAAAACATCACTCTACATATCACTCAGCACAACATTGAAAACATCACTCTACACAGCACTCTACACAACATTGAAAACATCACTCTCCACTTCACTTTACACAACATTGAAAACATCACTCAACACATCACTTTACACAACATTGAAAACATCACTCTGCACATCACTCCACACAATATTGAAAACATCACTCTACACAGCACTCTACACAACGTTGAAAACATCACTCAACACATCACTCTACACAACATTGAAAACATCACTCTGCACATCACTCTTCACAATATTGAAAACATCACTCTACACAGCACTCTACACAACATTGAAAACATCACTCTACACTTCACTCTACACAACATTGAAAACATCACTCTACACATCACTCGACACAACATTGAAAACATCACTCTACACATCACTCTACACAATATTGAAAACATCACGCTACACATCACTCTACACAACATTGAAAACATCACTCTGCCCTTCACTTTACACAACATTGAAAACATCACTCTACACATCACTCTACACAATATTGAAAATATCACTCTGCACAGCACTCGACACAACATTTAAAACATCACTCTACACATCACTCTACACAACATTGAAAACATCACTTTATACATCACTCTACACAACATTGTATACATCACTCTACACATGACTCTACACAACATTGAAAAAATCACTCTGTACCCCACTCTGCACAACATTGAATACATCACTCTATCGATCACTCTGCAGAACATTGAAAACATCACTCTACACATCACTCTCCACAACATTTAAATATCACGCTACACATCACTCTACACAACATTGAAATCATCACACTACACATCACTCTGCAAAACATTGAAAACATCACTCTACACATCACTCTACACAACATTGAAAACATCACTCTACACATCACTCGACACAACATTGAAAACATCACTATACACATCACTCTGCACAACATTGAATACATCACTCTGCAAATCACTCTGCACAACATTGAAAACATCACTCTACACATCACTATACACAACATTGAAAGCATCACTCTACACATCACTCTGCACAACATTGAAAACATCACTCTGCACATCACTCTACACAACATTGAAAACATCACTCTACACATCACTCTACACAACAATGAAAACATCACTCAACACTTCACTCTAAACAACATTGAAAACATCAATCTACACATCACTCTACAGAACATTGAAAACATCACTCTAAACATCACTCGACACAACATTGTAAACATCACTCTACACTTCACTCTGCACACCATTGAAAACATCACTCTACACTTCACTCTACACAACATTGAAAACATCACTCTACACAACAATCTACACAACATTGAAAACATCAATCTACACATCACTCTGCAGAATATTGAAAACATCACTCTACACATCACTCTACACAACATTGAAAACATCACTCTACACATCACTCTACACAACATTGTAAACATCACTCTACACATGAGTCTACACAACAATGAAAAAGTCACTCTGTACATCATTCTGCACAACATTGAAAACATCACTCTACACATCACTCTACAGAACATTGAAAACATCACTCTACACATCACTCTCCACAACACTGAAATATCACGCTACACATCACTCTGTACAACATTGAAAACATCACTCTACACATCACTCTACACAATATTGAAAACATCACTCTCCACTTCACTTTACACAACATTGAAAACATCACTCAACACATCACTCTACACAACATTGAAAACATCACTCTGCACATCACTCTACACAATATTGAAAACATCACTCTACACAGCACTCTACACAACATTGAAAACATCACTCAACACATCACTCTACACAACATTGAAAACATCACTCTGCACATCACTCTACACAATATTAAAAACATCACTCTACACAGCACTCTACATAACATTGAAAACATCACTCTACACAACAATCTACACAATATTGAAAACATCACTCTACACATGAGTCTACACAACAACGAAAAAGTCACTCTGTACATCATTCTGCACACCATTGAAAACATCACTCTACACATCACTCTACAGAACATTGAAAACATCACTCTACACATCACTCTCCACAACATTGAAATATCACGCTACACATCACTCTGCACAACATTGAAAACATCACTCTACACATCACTCTACACAATATTGAAAACATCACTCTACACATCACTCTGCACAACATTGAAAACATCACTCTACATATCACTCAGCACAACATTGAAAACATCACTCTACACAGCACTCTACACAACATTGAAAACATCACTCTCCACTTCACTTTACACAACATTGAAAACATCACTCAACACATCACTCTGCACAACATTGAAAACATCACTCTGCACATCACTCTACACATTATTGAAAACATCACTCTACATAGCACTCTACACAACATTGAAAGCATCACTCAACACATCACTCTACACAACATTGAAAACATCACTCTGCACATCACTCTACACAATATTGAAAACATCACTCTACACAGCACTCTACACAACATTGAAAACATCACTCTACACAACAATCGACACAATATTGAAAACATCACTCTACACATCACTCTACACAACATTGAAAACATCACTCTACACATCACTCTACACAATATTGAAAACATCACTCTATACATCACTCTACACAACATTTAAAACATCACTCTACACATCACTCCACACAACATTGAAAACATCACTCTATACATCACTCTGCACAACATTGTAAACATCACTCTACACATGACTCTACACAACATTGAAAAAATCACTCTGTACCCCACTCTGCACAACATTGAATACATCACTCTATCGATCACTCCACAGAACATTGAAAACATCATTCTACACATCACTCTCCACAACATTTAATATCACGCTACACATCACTCTACACAACATTGAAATCATCACACTACACATCACTCTGCAAAACATTGAAAACATCACTCTACACATCACTCTACACAACATTGAAAACATCACTCTGCACATCACTCTACACAATATTGAAAACATCACTCGACACAGCACTCTACACAACATTGAAAACATCACTCTACACAACAATCTACACAACATTGAAAACATCACTCTACACATCACTCTACACAACATTGAAAATATCACTCTACACAACAATCTACATAACATTGAAAACATCACTCTACACATCACTCTACACAATATTGAAAACATCACTCTGCACAGCATTCTACACAACATTGAAAACATCACTCTACACATCACTCTACACAACATTGAAAACATCACTCTATACATCACTCTACACAACATTGTAAACATCACTCTACACATGACTCTACACAACATTGAAAAAATCACTCTGTACCCCACTCTGCACAACATTGAATACATCACTCTATCGATCACTCTACAGAACATTGAAAACATCACTCTACACTTCACTCTACACAACATTGAAAACATCACTCTACACAACAATCTGCACAACATTGAAAACATCAATCTACACATCACTCTGCAGAATATTGAAAACATCACTCTACACATCACTCTACACAACATTGTAAACATCACTCTACACATGAGTCTACACAACAATGAAAAAGTCACTCTGTACATCATTCTGCACAACATTGAAAACATCACTCTACACATCACTCTCCACAACATTGAAATATCACGCTACACATCACTCTGCACAACATTGAAAATATCACTCTACACATCACTCTACACAATATTGAAAACATCACTCTACACATCACTCTGCACAACATTGAAAACATCACTCTACATATCACTCAGCACAACATTGAAAACATCACTCTACACAGCACTCTACACAACATTGAAAACATCACTCTCCACTTCACTTTACACAACATTGAAAACATCACTCAACACATCACTTTACACAACATTGAAAACATCACTCTGCACATCACTCCACACAATATTGAAAACATCACTCTACACAGCACTCTACACAACGTTGAAAACATCACTCAACACATCACTCTACACAACATTGAAAACATCACTCTGCACATCACTCTTCACAATATTGAAAACATCACTCTACACAGCACTCTACACAACATTGAAAATATCACTCTACACTTCACTCTACACAACATTGAAAACATCACTCTACACATCACTCTACACAACATTGAAAACATCACTCTACACATCACTCTACACAATATTGAAAACATCACGCTACACATCACTCTACACAACATTGAAAACATCACTCTGCCCTTCACTTTACACAACATTGAAAACATCACTCTACACATCACTCTACACAATATTGAAAATATCACTCTGCACAGCACTCTACACAACATTTAAAACATCACTCTACACATCACTCTACACAACATTGAAAACATCACTTTATACATCACTCTACACAACATTGTATACATCACTCTACACATGACTCTACACAACATTGAAAAAATCACTCTGTACCCCACTCTGCACAACATTGAATACATCACTCTATCGATCACTCTGCAGAACATTGAAAACATCACTCTACACATCACTCTCCACAACATTTAAATATCACGCTACACATCACTCTACACAACATTGAAATCATCACACTACACATCACTCTGCAAAACATTGAAAACATCACTCTACACATCACCCTACACAACATTGGAAACATCACTCTACACATCACTCGACACAACATTGAAAACATCACTATACACATCACTCTGCACAACATTGAATACATCACTCTGCAAATCATTCTGCACAACATTGAAAACATCACTCTACACATCACTCTACACAACATTGAAAGCATCACTCTACACATCACTCTGCACAACATTGAAAACATCACTCTGCACATCACTCTACACAACATTGAAAACATCACTCTACACATCACTCTACACAACAATGAAAACATCACTCAACACTTCACTCTAAACAATATTGAAAACATCAATCTACACATCACTCTACAGAACATTGAAAACATCACTCTGAACATCACTCGACACAACATTGTAAACATCACTCTACACTTCACTCTGCACACCATTGAAAACATCACTCTACACTTCACTCTACACAACATTGAAAACATCACTCTACACAACAATCTACACAACATTGAAAACATCAATCTACACATCACTCTGCAGAATATTGAAAACATCACTCTACACATCACTCTACACAACATTGAAAACATCACTCTACACATCACTCTACACAACATTGTAAACATCACTCTACA
This sequence comes from Pristiophorus japonicus, assembly GCF_044704955.1. Taxonomy (NCBI): domain Eukaryota; kingdom Metazoa; phylum Chordata; class Chondrichthyes; family Pristiophoridae; genus Pristiophorus; species Pristiophorus japonicus. Next base: position 11,443,017 of record NC_092005.1, read on the forward strand.
CATGAGTCTACACAACAATGAAAAAGTCACTCTGTACATCATTCTGCACAACATTGAAAACATCACTCTACACATCACTCTACAGAACATTGAAAACATCACTCTCCACTTCACTTTACACAACATTGAAAACATCACTCAACACATCACTCTACACAACATTGAAAACATCACTCTGCACATCACTCTACACAATATTGAAAACATCACTCTACACAGCACTCTACACAACATTGAAAACATCACTCAACACATCACTCTACACAACATTGAAAACATCACTCTGCACATCACTCTACACAATATTAAAAACATCACTCTACACAGCACTCTACATAACATTGAAAACATCACTCTACACAACAATCTACACAATATTGAAAACATCACTCTACACATCACTCTGCACAACATTGAAAACATCACTCTACACAACAATCTACACAACATTGAAAACATCACTCTACACAGTACTCTACACAACATTGAAAACATAACTCTACACTTCACTTTACACAACATTGAAAACATCACTCAACACATCACTCTACACAACATTGAAAACATCACTCTGCACATCACTCTACACAATATTGAAAACATCACTCTACACATCACTCTACACAACATTGAAAACATCACTCTACACATCACTCTACACAATATTGAAAACATCACTCTACACAGCACTCTACAGAACATTGAAAACATCACTCTACACTTCACTTTACACAACATTGAAAACATCACTCTACACATCACTCTACACAATATTGAAAACATCACTCTATACATCACTCTACACAACATTTAAAACATCACTCTACACATCACTCTACACAACATTGAAAACATCACTCTATACATCACTCTACACAACATTGTAAACATCACTCTGCACATGAATCTCCACAACATTGAAAACATCACTCTGTACCCCACTCTGCACAACATTGAATACATCACTCTATAGATCACTCTACAGAACATTGAAAACATCACTCTACACATCACTCTCGACAACATTTATATATCACGCTACACATCACTCTACACAACATTGAAATCATCACACTACACATCACTCTGCAGAACATTGAAAACATCACTCTACACATCACTCTACACAACATTGAAAACATCACTCTACACATCACTCGACACAACATTGAAAACATCACTATGCACATCACTCTGCACAACATTGAAAACATCACTCTGCACATCACTCTGCACAACATTGAAAACATCACTTTACACATCACTCTACACAACATTGAAGACATCATTCTATACACTACTCTGCACAACATTGAAAGCATCACTCTACACATCACTCTGCACACCATTGAAAACATCACTCTACACTTCACTCTACACAACATTGAAAACATCACTCTACACAACAATCTACAGAACATTGAAAACATCAATCTACACATCACTCTGCAGAATATTGAAAACATCACTCTACACATCACTCTACACAACATTGAAAACATCACTCTATACATCACTCGACACAACATTGAAAACATCACTCTACACATCACTCTACACAACATTGTAAACATCACTCTACACATGAGTCTACACAACAACGAAAAAGTCACTCTGTACATCATTCTGCACACCATTGAAAACATCACTCTACACATCACTCTACAGAACATTGAAAACATCACTCTACACATCACTCTCCACAACATTGAAATATCACGCTACACATCACTCTGCACAACATTGAAAACATCACTCTACACATCATTCTACACAATATTGAAAACATCACTCTACACATCACTCTACACAATATTGAAAACATCACTCTACACATCACTCTGCACAACATTGAAAACATCACTCTACATATCACTCAGCACAACATTGAAAACATCACTCAACACAGCACTCTACACAACATTGAAAACATCACTCTCCACTTCACTTTACACAACATTGAAAACATCACTCAACACATCACTCTACACAACATTGAAAACATCACTCTGCACATCACTCTTCACAATATTGAAAACATCACTCTACACAGCACTCTACACAACATTGAAAACATCACTCTACACATCACTCTACACAACATTGAAAACATCACTCTACACATCACTCTACACAACATTGAAAACATCACTCTACACATCACTCTACACAATATTGAAAACATCACGCTACACATCACTCTACACAACATTGAAAACATCACTCTGCCCTTCACTTTACACAACATTGAAAACATCACTCTAGACATCACTCTACACAATATTGAAAATATCACTCTGCACAGCACTCTACACAACATTTAAAACATCACTCTACACATCGCTCTACACAACATTGAAAACATCACTTTATACATCACTCTACACAACATTGTATACATCACTCTACACATGACTCTACACAACATTGAAAAAATCACTCTGTACCCCACTCTGCACAACATTGAATACGTCACTCTATCGATCACTCTGCAGAACATTGAAAACACCACTCTACACATCACTCTCCACAACATTTAAATATCACGCTACACATCACTCTACACAATATTGAAATCATCACACTACACATCACTCTGCAAAACATTGAAAACATCACTCTACACATCACTCTACACAACATTGAAAACATCACTCTACATATCACTCGACACAACATTGAAAACATCACTATACACATCACTCTGCACAACATTGAATACATCACTCTGCAAATCACTCTGCACAACATTGAAAACATCACTCTACACATCACTCTACACAACATTGAAAGCATCACTCTACACATCACTCTGCACAACATTGAAAACATCACTCTGCACATCACTCTACACAACATTGAAAACATCACTCTACACATCACTCTACACAACAATGAAAACATCACTCAACACTTCACTCTAAACAACATTGAAAACATCAATCTACACATCACTCTACAGAAAATTGAAAACATCACTCTAAACATCACTCGACACAACATTGTAAACATCACTCTACACTTCACTCTGCACACCATTGAAAACATCACTCTACACATCACTCTACAGAACATTGAAAACATCACTCTCCACTTCACTTTACACAACATTGAAAACATCACTCAACACATCACTCTACACAACATTGAAAACATCACTCTGCACATCACTCTACACAATATTGAAAACATCACTCTACACAGCACTCTACACAACATTGAAAACATCACTCAACACATCACTCTACACAACATTGAAAACATCACTCTGCACATCACTCTACACAATATTAAAAACATCACTCTACACAGCACTCTACATAACATTGAAAACATCACTCTACACAACAATCTACACAATATTGAAAACATCACTCTACACATCACTCTGCACAACATTGAAAACATCACTCTACACAACAATCTACACAACATTGAAAACATCACTCTACACAGTACTCTACACAACATTGAAAACATAACTCTACACTTCACTTTACACAACATTGAAAACATCACTCAACACATCACTCTACACAACATTGAAAACATCACTCTGCACATCACTCTACACAATATTGAAAACATCACTCTACACATCACTCTACACAACATTGAAAACATCACTCTACACATCACTCTACACAATATTGAAAACATCACTCTACACAGCACTCTACAGAACATTGAAAACATCACTCTACACTTCACTTTACACAACATTGAAAACATCACTCTACACATCACTCTACACAATATTGAAAACATCACTCTATACATCACTCTACACAACATTTAAAACATCACTCTACACATCACTCTACACAACATTGAAAACATCACTCTATACATCACTCTACACAACATTGTAAACATCACTCTGCACATGAATCTCCACAACATTGAAAACATCACTCTGTACCCCACTCTGCACAACATTGAATACATCACTCTATAGATCACTCTACAGAACATTGAAAACATCACTCTACACATCACTCTCGACAACATTTATATATCACGCTACACATCACTCTACACAACATTGAAATCATCACACTACACATCACTCTGCAGAACATTGAAAACATCACTCTACACATCACTCTACACAACATTGAAAACATCACTCTACACATCACTCGACACAACATTGAAAACATCACTATGCACATCACTCTGCACAACATTGAAAACATCACTCTGCACATCACTCTGCACAACATTGAAAACATCACTTTACACATCACTCTACACAACATTGAAGACATCATTCTATACACTACTCTGCACAACATTGAAAGCATCACTCTACACATCACTCTGCACACCATTGAAAACATCACTCTACACTTCACTCTACACAACATTGAAAACATCACTCTACACAACAATCTACAGAACATTGAAAACATCAATCTACACATCACTCTGCAGAATATTGAAAACATCACTCTACACATCACTCTACACAACATTGAAAACATCACTCTATACATCACTCGACACAACATTGAAAACATCACTCTACACATCACTCTACACAACATTGTAAACATCACTCTACACATGAGTCTACACAACAACGAAAAAGTCACTCTGTACATCATTCTGCACACCATTGAAAACATCACTCTACACATCACTCTACAGAACATTGAAAACATCACTCTACACATCACTCTCCACAACATTGAAATATCACGCTACACATCACTCTGCACAACATTGAAAACATCACTCTACACATCATTCTACACAATATTGAAAACATCACTCTACACATCACTCTACACAATATTGAAAACATCACTCTACACATCACTCTGCACAACATTGAAAACATCACTCTACATATCACTCAGCACAACATTGAAAACATCACTCAACACAGCACTCTACACAACATTGAAAACATCACTCTCCACTTCACTTTACACAACATTGAAAACATCACTCAACACATCACTCTACACAACATTGAAAACATCACTCTGCACATCACTCTTCACAATATTGAAAACATCACTCTACACAGCACTCTACACAACATTGAAAACATCACTCTACACATCACTCTACACAACATTGAAAACATCACTCTACACATCACTCTACACAACATTGAAAACATCACTCTACACATCACTCTACACAATATTGAAAACATCACGCTACACATCACTCTACACAACATTGAAAACATCACTCTGCCCTTCACTTTACACAACATTGAAAACATCACTCTAGACATCACTCTACACAATATTGAAAATATCACTCTGCACAGCACTCTACACAACATTTAAAACATCACTCTACACATCGCTCTACACAACATTGAAAACATCACTTTATACATCACTCTACACAACATTGTATACATCACTCTACACATGACTCTACACAACATTGAAAAAATCACTCTGTACCCCACTCTGCACAACATTGAATACGTCACTCTATCGATCACTCTGCAGAACATTGAAAACACCACTCTACACATCACTCTCCACAACATTTAAATATCACGCTACACATCACTCTACACAATATTGAAATCATCACACTACACATCACTCTGCAAAACATTGAAAACATCACTCTACACATCACTCTACACAACATTGAAAACATCACTCTACATATCACTCGACACAACATTGAAAACATCACTATACACATCACTCTGCACAACATTGAATACATCACTCTGCAAATCACTCTGCACAACATTGAAAACATCACTCTACACATCACTCTACACAACATTGAAAGCATCACTCTACACATCACTCTGCACAACATTGAAAACATCACTCTGCACATCACTCTACACAACATTGAAAACATCACTCTACACATCACTCTACACAACAATGAAAACATCACTCAACACTTCACTCTAAACAACATTGAAAACATCAATCTACACATCACTCTACAGAAAATTGAAAACATCACTCTAAACATCACTCGACACAACATTGTAAACATCACTCTACACTTCACTCTGCACACCATTGAAAACATCACTCTACACTTCACTCTACACAACATTGAAAACATCACTCTACACAACAATCTACACAACATTGAAAACATCAATCTACACATCACTCTGCAGAATATTGAAAACATCACTCTACACATCACTCTACACAACATTGAAAACATCACTCTACACATCACTCTACACAACATTGTAAACATCACTCTACACATGAGTCTACACAACAATGAAAAAGTCACTCTGTACATCATTCTGCACAACATTGAAAACATCACTCTACACATCACTCTACAGAACATTGAAAACATCACTCTACACATCACTCTCCACAACACTGAAATATCACGCTACACATCACTCTGTACAACATTGAAAACATCACTCTACACATCACTCTACACAATATTGAAAACATCACTCTACACTTCACTTTACACAACATTGAAAACATCACTCAACACATCACTCTACACAACATTGAAAACATCACTCTGCACATCACTCTACACAATATTGAAAACATCACTCTACACATCACTCTACACGACATTGAAAACATCACTCTACACATCACTCTACACAATATTGAAAACATCACTCTACACAGCACTCTACAGAACATTGAAAACATCACTCTACACTTCACTTTACACAACATTGAAAACATCACTCTACACATCACTCTACACAATATTGAAAACATCACTCTATACATCACTCTACACAACATTTAAAACATCACTCTACACATGAATCTCCAGAACATTGAAAACATCACTCTGTACCCCACTCTGCACAACATTGAATACATCACTCTATAGATCACTCTACAGAACATTGAAAACATCACTCTACACATCACTCTCGACAACATTTATATATCACGCTACACATCACTCTACACAACATTGAAATCATCACACTACACATCACTCTGCAGAACATTGAAAACATCACTCTACACATCACTCTACACAACATTGAAAACATCACTCTACACATCACTCGACACAACATTGAAAACATCACTATGCACATCACTCTGCACAACATTGAAAACATCACTCTGCACATCACTCTGCACAACATTGAAAAAAACACTTTACACATCAATCTACACAACATTGAAGACATCATTCTATACACTACTCTGCACAACATTGAAAGCGTCACTCTACACATCACTCTGCACACCATTGAAAACATCACTCTACACTTCACTCTACACAACATTGAAAACATCACTCTACACAACAATCTACAGAACATTGAAAACATCAATCTACACATCACTCTGCAGAATATTGAAAACATCACTCTACACATCACTCTACACAACATTGAAAACATCACTCTATACATCACTCGACACAACATTGAAAACATCACTCTACACATCACTCTACACAACATTGTAAACATCACTCTACACATGAGTCTACACAACAACGAAAAAGTCACTCTGTACATCATTCTGCACACCATTGAAAACATCACTCTACACATCACTCTACAGAACATTGAAAACATCACTCTACACATCACTCTCCACAACATTGAAATATCACGCTACACATCACTCTGCACAACATTGAAAACATCACTCTACACATCATTCTACACAATATTGAAAACATCACTCTACACATCACTCTACACAATATTGAAAACATCACTCTACACATCACTCTGCACAACATTGAAAACATCACTCTACATATCACTCAGCACAACATTGAAAACATCACTCAACACAGCACTCTACACAACATTGAAAACATCACTCTCCACTTCACTTTACACAACATTGAAAACATCACTCAACACATCACTCTACACAACATTGAAAACATCACTCTGCACATCACTCTACACAATATTGAAAACATCACTCTACACAGCACTCTACACAACATTGAAAACATCACTCAACACATCACTCTACACAACATTGAAAACATCACTCTGCACATCACTCTACACAATATTGAAAACATCACTCTGCACAGCACTCTACATAACATTGAAAACATCACTCTACACAACAATCTACACAATATTGAAAACAACACTCTACACATCACTCTGCACAACATTGAAAACATCACTCTACACAACAATCTACACAACATTGAAAACATCACTACACAGCACTCTACACAACATTGAAAACATCAATCTACATTTCACTTTACACAACATTGAAAACATCACTCAACACATCACTCTACACAACATTGAAAACATCACTCTGCACATCACTCTACACAATATTGAAATCATCACTCTACACAGCACTCTACACAACATTGAAATCATCACACTACACATCACTCTGCAGAACATTGAAAACATCACTCTACACATCACTCTACACAACATTGAAAACATCACTCTATACATCACTCTACACAACATTGTAAACATCACTCTACACATGACTCTCCACAACATTGAAAAAATCACTCTGTACCCCACCCTGCACAACATTGAATACATCACTCTATAGATCACTCTACAGAACATTGAAAACATCACTCTACACATCACTCTCCACAACATTTATATATCACGCTACACATCACTCTGCACAACATTGAAATCATCACACTACACATCACTCTGCAGAACATTGAAAACATCACTCTACACATCACTCTACACAACATTGAAAACATCACTCTACACATCACTCGACACAACATTGAAAACATCACTATGCACATCACTCTGCACAACATTGAAAACATCACTCTGCACATCACTCTGCACAACATTGAAAACATCACTGTGCACATCACTCTACACAACATTGAAGACATCATTCTATACACTACTCTGCACAACATTGAAAGCATCACTCTACACATCACTCTGCACACCATTGAAAACATCACTCTACACTTCACTCTACACAACATTGAAAACATCACTCTACACAACAATCTACAGAACATTGAAAACATCAATCTACACATCACTCTGCAGAATATTGAAAACATCACTCTACACATCACTCTACACAACATTGAAAACATCACTCTATACATCACTCGACACAACATTGAAAACATCACTCTACACATCACTCTACACAACATTGTAAACATCACTCTACACATGAGTCTACACAACAACGAAAAAGTCACTCTGTACATCATTCTGCACAACATTGAAAACATCACTCTACACATCACTCTACAGAACATTGAAAACATCACTCTACACATCACTCTCCACAACATTGAAATATCACGCTACACATCACTCTGCACAACATTGAAAACATCACTCTACACATCACTCTACACAATATTGAAAACATCACTCTACACATCACTCTACACAATATTGAAAACATCACTCTACACATCACTCTGCACAACATTGAAAACATCACTCTACATATCACTCAGCACAACATTGAAAACATCACTCAACACAGCATTCTACACAACATTGAAAACATCACTCTCCACTTCACTTTACACAACATTGAAAACATCACTCAACACATCACTCTACACAACATTGAAAACATCACTCTGCACATCACTCTACACAATATTGAAAACATCACTCTACACAGCACTCTACACAACATTGAAAACATCACTCAACACATCACTCTATACAACATTGAAAACATCACTCTGCACGTCACTCTACACAATATTGAAAACATCACTCTGCACAGCACTCTACATAACATTGAAAACATCACTCTACACAACAATCTACACAATATTGAAAACAACACTCTACACATCACTCTGCACAACATTGAAAACATCACTCTACACAACAATCTACACAACATTGAAAACATCACTCTACACAGCACTCTACACAACATTGAAAACATCACTCTACATTTCACTTTACACAACATTGAAAACATCACTCAACACATCACTCTACACAACATTGAAAACATCACTCTGCACATCACTCTACACAATATTGAAAACATCACTCTACACAGCACTCTACACAACATTGAAATCATCACACTACACATCACTCTGCAGAACATTGAAAACATCACTCTACACATCACTCTACACAACATTGAAAACATCACTCTACACATCACTCGACACAACATTGAAAACATCACTATGCACATCACTCTGCACAACATTGAAAACATCACTCTGCACATCACTCTGCACAACATTGAAAACATCACTCTACACATCACTCTACACAACATTGAAGACATCATTCTATACACCACTCTGCACAACATTGAAAACATCACTCAACACTTCACTCTAAACAACATTGAAAACATAAATCTACACATCACTCTACAGAACATTGAAAACATCACTCTAAACATCACTCGACACAACATTGTAAACATCACTCTACACATCACTCTGCACACCATTGAAAACATCACTCTACACTTCACTCTACACAACATTGAAAACATCACTCTACACAACAATCTACACAACATTGAAAACATCAATCTACACATCACTCTGCACACCATTGAAAACATCACTCTACACTTCACTCTACACAACATTGAAAACATCACTCTACACATCACTCTCCACAACATTGAAATATAACGCTACACATCACTCTGCACAACATTGAAAACATCACTTTACACATCACTCTACACAATATTGAAAACATCACTCTACACATCACTCTGCACAACATTGAAAACATCACTCTACATATCACTCTGCACAACATTGAAAACATCACTCTACACAGTACTCTACACAACATTGAAAACATCACTCTCCACTTCACTTTACACAACATTGAAAACATCACTCAACACATCACTTTACACAACATTGAAAACATCACTCTACACATCACTCTCCACAACATTGAAATATCACGCTACACATCACTCTGCACAACATTGAAAACATCACTCTACACATCATTCTACACAATATTGAAAACATCACTCTACACATCACTCTACACAATATTGAAAACATCACTCTACACATCACTCTGCACAACATTGAAAACATCACTCTACATATCACTCAGCACAACATTGAAAACATCACTCAACACAGCACTCTACACAACATTGAAAACATCACTCTCCACTTCACTTTACACAACATTGAAAACATCACTCAACACATCACTCTACACAACATTGAAAACATCACTCTGCACATCACTCTTCACAATATTGAAAACATCACTCTACACAGCACTCTACACAACATTGAAAACATCACTCTACACATCACTCTACACAACATTGAAAACATCACTCTACACATCACTCTACACAACATTGAAAACATCACTCTACACATCACTCTACACAATATTGAAAACATCACGCTACACATCACTCTACACAACATTGAAAACATCACTCTGCCCTTCACTTTACACAACATTGAAAACATCACTCTAGACATCACTCTACACAATATTGAAAATATCACTCTGCACAGCACTCTACACAACATTTAAAACATCACTCTACACATCGCTCTACACAACATTGAAAACATCACTTTATACATCACTCTACACAACATTGTATACATCACTCTACACATGACTCTACACAACATTGAAAAAATCACTCTGTACCCCACTCTGCACAACATTGAATACGTCACTCTATCGATCACTCTGCAGAACATTGAAAACACCACTCTACACATCACTCTCCACAACATTTAAATATCACGCTACACATCACTCTACACAATATTGAAATCATCACACTACACATCACTCTGCAAAACATTGAAAACATCACTCTACACATCACTCTACACAACATTGAAAACATCACTCTACATATCACTCGACACAACATTGAAAACATCACTATACACATCACTCTGCACAACATTGAATACATCACTCTGCAAATCACTCTGCACAACATTGAAAACATCACTCTACACATCACTCTACACAACATTGAAAGCATCACTCTACACATCACTCTGCACAACATTGAAAACATCACTCTGCACATCACTCTACACAACATTGAAAACATCACTCTACACATCACTCTACACAACAATGAAAACATCACTCAACACTTCACTCTAAACAACATTGAAAACATCAATCTACACATCACTCTACAGAAAATTGAAAACATCACTCTAAACATCACTCGACACAACATTGTAAACATCACTCTACACTTCACTCTGCACACCATTGAAAACATCACTCTACACATCACTCTACAGAACATTGAAAACATCACTCTCCACTTCACTTTACACAACATTGAAAACATCACTCAACACATCACTCTACACAACATTGAAAACATCACTCTGCACATCACTCTACACAATATTGAAAACATCACTCTACACAGCACTCTACACAACATTGAAAACATCACTCAACACATCACTCTACACAACATTGAAAACATCACTCTGCACATCACTCTACACAATATTAAAAACATCACTCTACACAGCACTCTACATAACATTGAAAACATCACTCTACACAACAATCTACACAATATTGAAAACATCACTCTACACATCACTCTGCACAACATTGAAAACATCACTCTACACAACAATCTACACAACATTGAAAACATCACTCTACACAGTACTCTACACAACATTGAAAACATAACTCTACACTTCACTTTACACAACATTGAAAACATCACTCAACACATCACTCTACACAACATTGAAAACATCACTCTGCACATCACTCTACACAATATTGAAAACATCACTCTACACATCACTCTACACAACATTGAAAACATCACTCTACACATCACTCTACACAATATTGAAAACATCACTCTACACAGCACTCTACAGAACATTGAAAACATCACTCTACACTTCACTTTACACAACATTGAAAACATCACTCTACACATCACTCTACACAATATTGAAAACATCACTCTATACATCACTCTACACAACATTTAAAACATCACTCTACACATCACTCTACACAACATTGAAAACATCACTCTATACATCACTCTACACAACATTGTAAACATCACTCTGCACATGAATCTCCACAACATTGAAAACATCACTCTGTACCCCACTCTGCACAACATTGAATACATCACTCTATAGATCACTCTACAGAACATTGAAAACATCACTCTACACATCACTCTCGACAACATTTATATATCACGCTACACATCACTCTACACAACATTGAAATCATCACACTACACATCACTCTGCAGAACATTGAAAACATCACTCTACACATCACTCTACACAACATTGAAAACATCACTCTACACATCACTCGACACAACATTGAAAACATCACTATGCACATCACTCTGCACAACATTGAAAACATCACTCTGCACATCACTCTGCACAACATTGAAAACATCACTTTACACATCACTCTACACAACATTGAAGACATCATTCTATACACTACTCTGCACAACATTGAAAGCATCACTCTACACATCACTCTGCACACCATTGAAAACATCACTCTACACTTCACTCTACACAACATTGAAAACATCACTCTACACAACAATCTACAGAACATTGAAAACATCAATCTACACATCACTCTGCAGAATATTGAAAACATCACTCTACACATCACTCTACACAACATTGAAAACATCACTCTATACATCACTCGACACAACATTGAAAACATCACTCTACACATCACTCTACACAACATTGTAAACATCACTCTACACATGAGTCTACACAACAACGAAAAAGTCACTCTGTACATCATTCTGCACACCATTGAAAACATCACTCTACACATCACTCTACAGAACATTGAAAACATCACTCTACACATCACTCTCCACAACATTGAAATATCACGCTACACATCACTCTGCACAACATTGAAAACATCACTCTACACATCATTCTACACAATATTGAAAACATCACTCTACACATCACTCTACACAATATTGAAAACATCACTCTACACATCACTCTGCACAACATTGAAAACATCACTCTACATATCACTCAGCACAACATTGAAAACATCACTCAACACAGCACTCTACACAACATTGAAAACATCACTCTCCACTTCACTTTACACAACATTGAAAACATCACTCAACACATCACTCTACACAACATTGAAAACATCACTCTGCACATCACTCTTCACAATATTGAAAACATCACTCTACACAGCACTCTACACAACATTGAAAACATCACTCTACACATCACTCTACACAACATTGAAAACATCACTCTACACATCACTCTACACAACATTGAAAACATCACTCTACACATCACTCTACACAATATTGAAAACATCACGCTACACATCACTCTACACAACATTGAAAACATCACTCTGCCCTTCACTTTACACAACATTGAAAACATCACTCTAGACATCACTCTACACAATATTGAAAATATCACTCTGCACAGCACTCTACACAACATTTAAAACATCACTCTACACATCGCTCTACACAACATTGAAAACATCACTTTATACATCACTCTACACAACATTGTATACATCACTCTACACATGACTCTACACAACATTGAAAAAATCACTCTGTACCCCACTCTGCACAACATTGAATACGTCACTCTATCGATCACTCTGCAGAACATTGAAAACACCACTCTACACATCACTCTCCACAACATTTAAATATCACGCTACACATCACTCTACACAATATTGAAATCATCACACTACACATCACTCTGCAAAACATTGAAAACATCACTCTACACATCACTCTACACAACATTGAAAACATCACTCTACATATCACTCGACACAACATTGAAAACATCACTATACACATCACTCTGCACAACATTGAATACATCACTCTGCAAATCACTCTGCACAACATTGAAAACATCACTCTACACATCACTCTACACAACATTGAAAGCATCACTCTACACATCACTCTGCACAACATTGAAAACATCACTCTGCACATCACTCTACACAACATTGAAAACATCACTCTACACATCACTCTACACAACAATGAAAACATCACTCAACACTTCACTCTAAACAACATTGAAAACATCAATCTACACATCACTCTACAGAAAATTGAAAACATCACTCTAAACA
This sequence comes from Pristiophorus japonicus, assembly GCF_044704955.1. Lineage (NCBI taxonomy): Eukaryota > Metazoa > Chordata > Chondrichthyes > Pristiophoridae > Pristiophorus > Pristiophorus japonicus. The sequence goes on from NC_092005.1 coordinate 11,458,156, forward strand.
TCACTCGACACAACATTGTAAACATCACTCTACACTTCACTCTGCACACCATTGAAAACATCACTCTACACTTCACTCTACACAACATTGAAAACATCACTCTACACAACAATCTACACAACATTGAAAACATCAATCTACACATCACTCTGCAGAATATTGAAAACATCACTCTACACATCACTCTACACAACATTGAAAACATCACTCTACACATCACTCTACACAACATTGTAAACATCACTCTACACATGAGTCTACACAACAATGAAAAAGTCACTCTGTACATCATTCTGCACAACATTGAAAACATCACTCTACACATCACTCTACAGAACATTGAAAACATCACTCTACACATCACTCTCCACAACACTGAAATATCACGCTACACATCACTCTGTACAACATTGAAAACATCACTCTACACATCACTCTACACAATATTGAAAACATCACTCTACACTTCACTTTACACAACATTGAAAACATCACTCAACACATCACTCTACACAACATTGAAAACATCACTCTGCACATCACTCTACACAATATTGAAAACATCACTCTACACATCACTCTACACGACATTGAAAACATCACTCTACACATCACTCTACACAATATTGAAAACATCACTCTACACAGCACTCTACAGAACATTGAAAACATCACTCTACACTTCACTTTACACAACATTGAAAACATCACTCTACACATCACTCTACACAATATTGAAAACATCACTCTATACATCACTCTACACAACATTTAAAACATCACTCTACACATGAATCTCCAGAACATTGAAAACATCACTCTGTACCCCACTCTGCACAACATTGAATACATCACTCTATAGATCACTCTACAGAACATTGAAAACATCACTCTACACATCACTCTCGACAACATTTATATATCACGCTACACATCACTCTACACAACATTGAAATCATCACACTACACATCACTCTGCAGAACATTGAAAACATCACTCTACACATCACTCTACACAACATTGAAAACATCACTCTACACATCACTCGACACAACATTGAAAACATCACTATGCACATCACTCTGCACAACATTGAAAACATCACTCTGCACATCACTCTGCACAACATTGAAAAAAACACTTTACACATCAATCTACACAACATTGAAGACATCATTCTATACACTACTCTGCACAACATTGAAAGCGTCACTCTACACATCACTCTGCACACCATTGAAAACATCACTCTACACTTCACTCTACACAACATTGAAAACATCACTCTACACAACAATCTACAGAACATTGAAAACATCAATCTACACATCACTCTGCAGAATATTGAAAACATCACTCTACACATCACTCTACACAACATTGAAAACATCACTCTATACATCACTCGACACAACATTGAAAACATCACTCTACACATCACTCTACACAACATTGTAAACATCACTCTACACATGAGTCTACACAACAACGAAAAAGTCACTCTGTACATCATTCTGCACACCATTGAAAACATCACTCTACACATCACTCTACAGAACATTGAAAACATCACTCTACACATCACTCTCCACAACATTGAAATATCACGCTACACATCACTCTGCACAACATTGAAAACATCACTCTACACATCATTCTACACAATATTGAAAACATCACTCTACACATCACTCTACACAATATTGAAAACATCACTCTACACATCACTCTGCACAACATTGAAAACATCACTCTACATATCACTCAGCACAACATTGAAAACATCACTCAACACAGCACTCTACACAACATTGAAAACATCACTCTCCACTTCACTTTACACAACATTGAAAACATCACTCAACACATCACTCTACACAACATTGAAAACATCACTCTGCACATCACTCTACACAATATTGAAAACATCACTCTACACAGCACTCTACACAACATTGAAAACATCACTCAACACATCACTCTACACAACATTGAAAACATCACTCTGCACATCACTCTACACAATATTGAAAACATCACTCTGCACAGCACTCTACATAACATTGAAAACATCACTCTACACAACAATCTACACAATATTGAAAACAACACTCTACACATCACTCTGCACAACATTGAAAACATCACTCTACACAACAATCTACACAACATTGAAAACATCACTACACAGCACTCTACACAACATTGAAAACATCAATCTACATTTCACTTTACACAACATTGAAAACATCACTCAACACATCACTCTACACAACATTGAAAACATCACTCTGCACATCACTCTACACAATATTGAAATCATCACTCTACACAGCACTCTACACAACATTGAAATCATCACACTACACATCACTCTGCAGAACATTGAAAACATCACTCTACACATCACTCTACACAACATTGAAAACATCACTCTATACATCACTCTACACAACATTGTAAACATCACTCTACACATGACTCTCCACAACATTGAAAAAATCACTCTGTACCCCACCCTGCACAACATTGAATACATCACTCTATAGATCACTCTACAGAACATTGAAAACATCACTCTACACATCACTCTCCACAACATTTATATATCACGCTACACATCACTCTGCACAACATTGAAATCATCACACTACACATCACTCTGCAGAACATTGAAAACATCACTCTACACATCACTCTACACAACATTGAAAACATCACTCTACACATCACTCGACACAACATTGAAAACATCACTATGCACATCACTCTGCACAACATTGAAAACATCACTCTGCACATCACTCTGCACAACATTGAAAACATCACTGTGCACATCACTCTACACAACATTGAAGACATCATTCTATACACTACTCTGCACAACATTGAAAGCATCACTCTACACATCACTCTGCACACCATTGAAAACATCACTCTACACTTCACTCTACACAACATTGAAAACATCACTCTACACAACAATCTACAGAACATTGAAAACATCAATCTACACATCACTCTGCAGAATATTGAAAACATCACTCTACACATCACTCTACACAACATTGAAAACATCACTCTATACATCACTCGACACAACATTGAAAACATCACTCTACACATCACTCTACACAACATTGTAAACATCACTCTACACATGAGTCTACACAACAACGAAAAAGTCACTCTGTACATCATTCTGCACAACATTGAAAACATCACTCTACACATCACTCTACAGAACATTGAAAACATCACTCTACACATCACTCTCCACAACATTGAAATATCACGCTACACATCACTCTGCACAACATTGAAAACATCACTCTACACATCACTCTACACAATATTGAAAACATCACTCTACACATCACTCTACACAATATTGAAAACATCACTCTACACATCACTCTGCACAACATTGAAAACATCACTCTACATATCACTCAGCACAACATTGAAAACATCACTCAACACAGCATTCTACACAACATTGAAAACATCACTCTCCACTTCACTTTACACAACATTGAAAACATCACTCAACACATCACTCTACACAACATTGAAAACATCACTCTGCACATCACTCTACACAATATTGAAAACATCACTCTACACAGCACTCTACACAACATTGAAAACATCACTCAACACATCACTCTATACAACATTGAAAACATCACTCTGCACGTCACTCTACACAATATTGAAAACATCACTCTGCACAGCACTCTACATAACATTGAAAACATCACTCTACACAACAATCTACACAATATTGAAAACAACACTCTACACATCACTCTGCACAACATTGAAAACATCACTCTACACAACAATCTACACAACATTGAAAACATCACTCTACACAGCACTCTACACAACATTGAAAACATCACTCTACATTTCACTTTACACAACATTGAAAACATCACTCAACACATCACTCTACACAACATTGAAAACATCACTCTGCACATCACTCTACACAATATTGAAAACATCACTCTACACAGCACTCTACACAACATTGAAATCATCACACTACACATCACTCTGCAGAACATTGAAAACATCACTCTACACATCACTCTACACAACATTGAAAACATCACTCTACACATCACTCGACACAACATTGAAAACATCACTATGCACATCACTCTGCACAACATTGAAAACATCACTCTGCACATCACTCTGCACAACATTGAAAACATCACTCTACACATCACTCTACACAACATTGAAGACATCATTCTATACACCACTCTGCACAACATTGAAAACATCACTCAACACTTCACTCTAAACAACATTGAAAACATAAATCTACACATCACTCTACAGAACATTGAAAACATCACTCTAAACATCACTCGACACAACATTGTAAACATCACTCTACACATCACTCTGCACACCATTGAAAACATCACTCTACACTTCACTCTACACAACATTGAAAACATCACTCTACACAACAATCTACACAACATTGAAAACATCAATCTACACATCACTCTGCACACCATTGAAAACATCACTCTACACTTCACTCTACACAACATTGAAAACATCACTCTACACATCACTCTCCACAACATTGAAATATAACGCTACACATCACTCTGCACAACATTGAAAACATCACTTTACACATCACTCTACACAATATTGAAAACATCACTCTACACATCACTCTGCACAACATTGAAAACATCACTCTACATATCACTCTGCACAACATTGAAAACATCACTCTACACAGTACTCTACACAACATTGAAAACATCACTCTCCACTTCACTTTACACAACATTGAAAACATCACTCTACACTTCACTTTACACAACATTGAAAACATCACTCAACACATCACTCTACACAACATTGAAAACATCACTCTGCACATCACTCTACACAATATTGAAAACATCACTCTACACATCACTCTACACAACATTGAAAACATCACTCTGCACATCACTCTACACAATATTGAAAACATCACTCGACACAGCACTCTACACAACATTGAAAACATCACTCTACACAACAATCTACACAGCATTGAAAACATCACTCTACACATCACTCTACACAATATTGAAAACATCACTCTATACATCACTCTACACAACATTTAAAACATCACTCTACACATCACTCTACACAACATTGAAAACATCACTCTATACATCACTCTACACAACATTGTAAACATCACTCTACACATGACTCTACACAACATTGAAAAAATCACTCTGTACCACACTCTGCACAACATTGAATACATCACTCTATAGATCACTCGAAAGAACATTGAAAACATCACTCTACACATCACTCTCCACAACATTTATATATCACGCTACACATCACTCTACACAACATTGAACTCATCACACTACACATCACTCTGCAGAACATTGAAAACATCACTCTACACATCACTCTACACAACATTGAAAACATCACTCTACACATCACTCGACACAACATTGAAAACATCACTATGCACATCACTCTGCACAACATTGAAAACATCACTCTGCACATCACTCTGCACAACATTGAAAACATCACTCTACACATCACTCTACACAACATTGAAAACATCACTCCACACATCAATCTATACAATATTGAATACATCACTCTACACATCACTCCACACAACATTGAAAAGATCACTCTACACATCACTCTACACAACATTGAAAACATCACTCAACACACCACTCTACACAACATTGAAAACATCACTCTACACAGCACTCTACACAACATTGAAAACATCACTCTACACAACATTGAAAACATCACTCTACACATCAATCTATACAATATTGAATACATCAATCTACACATCACTCCACACAACATTGAAAACATCACTCTACATATCACTCTGCACAACATCGAAAAGATCACTCTACACATCACTCTACACAACATTGAAAACATCACTCTACATATCACTCTGCACAACATTGAAAACATCACTATACATATCACATCACTCTACACAACATTGAAAACATCACTCTACACCTCACTCTAAACAACATTGAAAACATGACTCTACACTTCACTCTACACAACATTGAAAACATCACTCTACACTACATTGAAAACATCACTCTACACATCACTCTACACAACATTGAAAACAACACTCTATACATCACTCGACACAACATTGAAAAAATCACTCTGCACATCACTCTGCACAACATTGAGAACATCACTCTGCACATCACTCCACACGACATTGAAAACATCACTCTACACATCACTCCACACAACATTGAAAACATCACTCTACACATCACTCAGCACAACATTGAAAACATCACTCTACACATCACTCTGCACAGCATTGAAAACATTACTCTACACATCACTCTACACAACTTTGAATATATCACTCTACACATCACTCTACACAACATTGAAAACATCACTCCACACATCAATCTATACAATATTGAATACATCACTCTACGCATCACTCCACACAACATTGAAAAGATCACTCTACACATCACTCTACACAACATTGAAAACATCACTCTACACAACATTGAAAACATCACTCTACACATCACTCTGCACAACATTGAAAACATCACTTTATACATCACTCTACACAACATTGTAACCATCACTCTACACATGACTCTACACAACATTGAAAAAATCACTCTGTATCCCACTCTGCACAACATTGAATACATCACTCTATACGTCACTCTACAGAACACTGAAAACATCACTGTACACATCACTCTCCACAACATTGAAATATCACGCTACACATCACTCTACACAACATTGAAATCATCACTCTACACATCACTCTGCACAACATTGAAAACATCACTCTATACATCACTCTACACAACAATGAAAACATCACTCTACACATCACACAGCGCAATATTGAAAACATCAGGCTACACATCACTCTGCACAACATTGAAAACATCACTCCACACATCACTCTGCACAAATTTGAATACATCACTCTACACTTCACTCTACACAACATTGAAAACATCACTCAACACACCACTCTACACAACATTGAAAACAACACTCCACACAGCACTCTACACAACATTGAAAACATCACTCTACACAACATTGAATACATCACTCTACACATCAATCTGTACAATATTGAATACATCACTCTACACATCACTCCACACAACATTGAAAACATCACTCTACATATCACTCTGCATAACATTGAAAACATCACTCTACACATCACTCTACACAACATTGAAAACATCACTCTACATATCACTCTGAACAACATTGAAAACATCACTATACATATCACATCACTCTACACAACATTGAAAACATCACTCTACACCTCACTCTACACTACATTGAAATCATCACTCTACACATCACTCTACACAACATTGAAAACAACACTCTATACATCACTCGACACAACATTGAGAACATCACTCTGCACATCACTCTACACGACATTGAAAACATCACTCTACACATCACTCCACACAACATTGAAAACATCACTCTACACATCACTCAGCACAACATTGAAAACATCACTCTACACATCACTCTGCACAACTTTGAATATATCACTCTACACATCACTCTACACAACATTGAAAACATCACTCCACACATCAATCTATACAATATTGAATACATCACTCTACACATCACTCCACACAACATTGAAAAGATCACTCTACACATCACTCTACACAACATTGAAAACATCACTCTACACAACATTGAAAACATCACTCTACACATCACTCTGCACAACATTGAAAACATCACTTTATACATCACTCTACACAACATTGTAACCATCACTCTACAAATGACTCTACACAACATTGAAAAAATCACTCTGTATCCCACTCTGCACAACATTGAATACATCACTCTATACGTCACTCTGCAGAACACTGAAAACATCACTCTACACATCACTCTCCACAACATTGAAAAAATCACGCTACACATCACTCTACACAACATTGAAATCATCACTCTACACATCACTCTGCACAACATTGAAAACATCACTCTATACATCACTCTACACAACATTGAAAACATCACTCTACACATCACACAGCACAATATTGAAAACATCAGGCTACACATCACTCTGCACAACATTGAAAACATCACTCCACACATCACTCTGCACAAAGTTGAAAACATCACTCTACACTTCACTCTACACAACATTGAAAACATCACTCAAGACACCACTCTACACAACATTGGAAACATCACTCTACACAGCACTCTACACAACATTGAAAACATCACTCTACACAACATTGAAAACATCACTCTACACATCAATCTGTACAATATTGAATACATCACTCTACACATCACTCCACACAACATTGAAAACATCACTCTACATATCACTCTGCACAACTTTGAAAACATCACTCTACACATCACTCTACACAACATTGAAAACATCACTCTACATATCACTCTGCACAACATTGAAAACATCACTATACATATCACATCCCTCTACACAACATTGAAAACATCACTCTACACCTCACTCTAAACAACATTGAAAACATCACTCTACACTTCACTCTACACAACATTGAAAACATCACTCTACACTACATTGAAAACATCACTCTACACATCACTCTACACAACATTGAAAACATCACTCTGGACATCAATCTATACAATATTGAATACATCACTCTACACATCACTCCACACAACATTGAAAACATCACTCTACATATCACTCTGCACAACATTGAAAACATCACTCTACACATCACTCTATACAACATAGAAAACATCACTCTGCACCTCACACTGCACAACATTGAAAACATCACTCTACACATCACTCTCCACAATATTGAAATATCACGCCACACATCACTCTGCACAACATTGAAAACATCACTCTACACATCACTCTGCACAACATTGAAAACATCACTCTACACATCACTCTACACAACATTGAAAACATCACTCTACACTTCACTTTACACAACATTGAAAACATCACTCAACACATCACTCTACACAACATTGAAAACATCACTCTGCACATCACTCTACACAATATTGGAAACATCACTCTACACAGCACTCTACCCAACATTGAAAACATCACTCTACACAACAATGTACACAACATTGAAAAAATCACTCTACACATCACTCAACACAACATTGAAAACATCACTCTACACATCAATCTATACAATATTGAAAACATCAGTCTACACATCACTCGACACAACATTGAAAACATCACTCTACATATCACTCTGCACAACATTGAAAACATCACTCTACACATCACTCTATACAACATCGAAAACATCACTCTGCACCTCACTCTGCACAACATTGAAAACATCACTCTACACATCACTCCACACAACATTGAAAACATCACTCTACACATCACTCAGCACAACATTGAAAACATCACTCTACACATCACTCTGCACAGCATTGAAAACATTACTCTACACATCACTCTACACAACTTTGAATATATCACTCTACACATCACTCAACACAACATTGAAAACATCACTCCACACATCAATCTATACAATTTGAATACATCACTCTACACATCACTCCACACAACATTGAAAAGATCACTCTACACATCACTCTACACAACATTGAAAACATCACTCTACACATCAATCTATACAATATTGAATACATCACTCTACACATCACTCCACACAACATTGAAAACATCACTCTACATATCACTCTACACAACATTGAAAACATCACTCTACATATCACTCTGCACAACATTGAAAACATCACTATACATATCACATCACTCTACACTTCACTCTACACAACATTGAGAACATCACTCTACACATCCATCTACACAACATTGAAAACATCACTCTAAACTTCACTCTACACAACATTGAAAACATCACTATACAATACATTGAAAACATCACTCTACACATCACTCTACACAACATTGAAAACAACACTCTATACATCACTCGACACAACATTGAAAAAATCACTCTACACATCACTCTACACAACATTGTAAACATCACTCTACACAATAATCTACACAACATTGAAAAGATCACTCTACACATCACTCTACACAACATTGAAAATATCACTCTACACATCAATCTATACAATATTGAATACATCACTCTACACATCACTCCACACAACATTGAAAACATCACTCTCCATATCACTCTGCACAACATTGAAAATATCACTCTACACATCACTCTACACAACATTGAAAACATCACTCTACATATCACTCTGCACAACATTGAAAACATAACTATACATATCACATCACTCTACACATCACTCTACACAACATTGAAAACATCACTCCACACATCACTCTGCACAAATTTGAAAACATCACTCTACACTTCACTCTACACAACATTGAAAACATCACTCCACACATCACTCTGCACAAATTTGAAAACATCACTCTACACTTCACTCTACACAACATTGAAAACATCACTCAAGACACCACTCTACACAACATTGGAAACATCACTCTACACAGCACTCTACACAACATTGAAAACATCACTCTACACTACATTGAAAACATCACTCTGCACATCACTCTACACAACATTGAAAACATCACTCCACACATCACTCTGCACAAATTTGAAAACATCACTCTACACTTCACTCTACACAACATTGAAAACATCACTCAAGACACCACTCTACACAACATTGGAAACATCACTCTACACAGCACTCTACACAACATTGAAAACATCACTCTACACAACATTGAAAACATCACTCTACACATCAATCTGTACAATATTGAATACATCACTCTACACATCACTCCACACAACATTGAAAACATCACTCTACATATCACTCTGCACAACTTTGAAAACATCACTCTACACATCACTCTACACAACATTGAAAACATCACTCTACATATCACTCTGCACAACATTGAAAACATCACTATACATATCACATCACTCTACACAACATTGAAAACATCACTCTACACCTCACTCTAAACAACATTGAAAACATCACTCTACACTTCACTCTACACAACATTGAAAACATCACTCTACACTACATTGAAAACATCACTCTACACATCACTCTACACAACATTGAAAACATCACTCTAGACATCAATCTATACAATATTGAATACATCACTCTACACATCACTCCACACAACATTGAAAACATCACTCTACATATCACTCTGCACAACATTGAAAACATCACTCTACACATCACTCTATACAACATAGAAAACATCACTCTGCACCTCACACTGCACAACATTGAAAACATCACTCTACACATCACTCTCCACAATATTGAAATATCACGCCACACATCACTCTGCACAACATTGAAAACATCACTCTACACATCACTCTGCACAACATTGAAAACATCACTCTACACATCACTCTACACAACATTGAAAACATCACTCTACACTTCACTTTACACAACATTGAAAACATCACTCAACACATCACTCTACACAACATTGAAAACATCACTCTGCACATCACTCTACACAATATTGGAAACATCACTCTACACAGCACTCTACCCAACATTGAAAACATCACTCTACACAACAATGTACACAACATTGAAAAAATCACTCTACACATCACTCAACACAACATTGAAAACATCACTCTACACATCAATCTATACAATATTGAAAACATCAGTCTACACATCACTCGACACAACATTGAAAACATCACTCTACATATCACTCTGCACAACATTGAAAACATCACTCTACACATCACTCTATACAACATCGAAAACATCACTCTGCACCTCACTCTGCACAACATTGAAAACATCACTCTACACATCACTCCACACAACATTGAAAACATCACTCTACACATCACTCAGCACAACATTGAAAACATCACTCTACACATCACTCTGCACAGCATTGAAAACATTACTCTACACATCACTCTACACAACTTTGAATATATCACTCTACACATCACTCTACACATCATTGAAAACATCACTCCACACATCAATCTATACAATTTGAATACATCACTCTACACATCACTCCACACAACATTGAAAAGATCACTCTACACATCACTCTACACAACATTGAAAACATCACTCTACACATCAATCTATACAATATTGAATACATCACTCTACACATCACTCCACACAACATTGAAAACATCACTCTACATATCACTCTACACAACATTGAAAACATCACTCTACATATCACTCTGCACAACATTGAAAACATCACTATACATATCACATCACTCTACACTTCACTCTACACAACATTGAGAACATCACTCTACACATCCATCTACACAACATTGAAAACATCACTCTAAACTTCACTCTACACAACATTGAAAACATCACTATACAATACATTGAAAACATCACTCTACACATCACTCTACTCAACATTGAAAACAACACTCTATACATCACTCGACACAACATTGAAAAAATCACTCTACACATCACTCTACACAACATTGTAAACATCACTCCACACAATAATCTACACAACATTGAAAAGATCACTCTACACATCACTCTACACAACATTGAAAATATCACTCTACACATCAATCTATACAATATTGAATATATCACTCTACACATCACTCCACACAACATTGAAAACATCACTCTCCATATCACTCTGCACAACATTGAAAATATCACTCTACACATCACTCTACACAACATTGAAAACATCACTCTACATATCACTCTGCACAACATTGAAAACATAACTATACATATCACATCACTCTACACATCACTTTACACAACATTGAAAATATCACTCTACACATCACTCTACACATCATTGAAAACATCACTCTACACTTCAATCTACACAACATTGAAAACATCACTCTACACTACATTGAAAACATCACTCTGCACATCACTCTACACAACATTGAAAACAACACTCTATATATCACACGACACAACATTGAAAAAAATCACTCTACACATCACTCTACACAACATTGTAAACATCACTCTACACATCACTCTACACACCATTGAAAACATCACTCTACACATCACTCTACACAACACTGAAAACGTCACTCAACACTTCACTCTACACAACATTGAAAACATCAATCTACACATCACTCTACAGAACATTGAAAACATCAATCTACACATCACTCTACAGAACATTGAAAACATCACTCTACACATCACTCGACACAACATTATAAACATCACTCTACACATCACTCTGCACACCATTGAAAACATCACGCTACACTTCACTCTACACAACATTGAAAACATCACTCTAAACAACAAACTACACAACATTGAAAACATCAATCTACACATCACTCTACACAACATTGAAAACATCACTCTATATATCACTCTACACAACATTGAAAACATCACTCTACACATCACTCTACAC